>NW_024081285.1:0-140190 GCF_003009895.1 Hyaena hyaena
TGTGTACTCTGGCTTGTTTCTTGAGGTAGCCCTGGAAAAGAGAACAGACAGACAAACACAAAGTTGGCAGGAGCAGACAAACGCACAGGCTAATTCAACTAACATGCAAAGCGAGTGGGAAAATGGAAAAGTTAAGAGAAAAGACGGAGGAGGGAGGGCGAATAATAGGGAGTATAAAATACAAAAAAGGGTCAAAAAGGAGAAAAGAAAAGGAAAAAAGAAGAAAACCGATGGACAAAGAACGGTTTAAAGCATATAACAAGATTTACCAGCTACAGTTAAATAGCCATGTGTATGCAGTGCTGGTTGAAGAGCATAGAGAAAGAGAGAGAAGCCAGGGCAGGGATGAGGCAAAATTGGAAATAGAATGAACAGGCAGAAGGGATAAGAAGCTTTTTTCAAAGAGGTAAAGGGTAGAATATGGTTGGATAAGTGAGAGAAGGATGCTGGTATTATCCAGAGAAACTATATAGTCTAATTACTCCTGAGAGAAAGAGATGAAAATGTCGGTAGGTATAGACTTTACATCTACAGAATGGACTCGTTGTGACTGTTTAAGCAAGCTGGCGACCAGAGTTAATCAGGTCTGTGTTCTGGGGAAAAAAGAGAGAAAGGAGAAGAAAAAAGAAGAGAGGAAAAAGAAAAGGGAGGGAGGGCAGCTCTTAAACAGGGATGGGCGTGGCGTGATCCAATGCCTCAGGCGGGAGCTCTGCCTTGGCGGTTGTGGGGAGGAGAGTGACGGTGCTCCAGTCCCTTCTTGAACCAAGGGCTACACCTCGCTTTTTTGGGCGTGTAAACTCCCCGTACCGGGGGCGCAGCCAAAGTTGGTTGCACTCTTCAACCCAGGGCAGTTCCAATCTCCAAGTCCCAGTCTGCGCACCCCGCTGAAATTGCCTTAGACACAGCTTCCCAGGCAACCCCCTCGGGCAATTCCAGGCCCCCTGCCGAGCTCTGGGGGTGGAGTCAGAATCGCTGCTTCCTTCTCTGGGTCGGGCTGGCGGCGCGCATGGGCGGGGGCTTGCCTGCCGGGTGCGTGGAGCCTGTTGGAGTGAGGAAAACCAGGTCCCTGTATGGCTCGTCATCCGAAAGACGAACTCACAGGCAAATTTCCCAGTTTGTAGTTCTTTGCCTTCCCTCTCGAGTTCCAGCCAGCCAGGAGCGCGGACGCCCGGTGTCTGCAGGGCTCTTTCAGGGTCCCCAGCCGTCTGGGAGCTACAATGGCGGCAGGCGCGCCACCACTCTGAAGTCCAGCCGCCAGAGGCCTGAACAAAGAAGTAGTCTGTGTGCTCAGCCCCCCGGGACCAGTTGGCGCGAGGGGACCTGGCATGCAGGTATTTGGCAAGTATGGTCTTTCTCTGTCCCGAGCGGAGGTTTCCCCCCTGAGTGGAGGTTTTTTCTGTTTAGGACTCTCTCTTTTTCCCCTCTCACTCCCCGTAGAGGGCAGAGGGGGATCGCCTCCCACCCTGGAGTCTCTGATCTGGCCCAATTTTATCTTCCCCAGTTCACACTCAAGTTAGAAAACTCTCTCAGTGGATTCTGCGTCCTTTTTCTCCCAATCTCTCAGGTTTTGTAAGGTTTCCAATGGCTTCAGATCTTTTCCATGTGATGTATGGGCGCGAGTGCATGTACGGAGCTCCTTACTTCTCAGCCATATTGCCCTCGGAACCTTCCATGCCTTTTTCAAGCCCAGCGATTAATTTTATGACTACTGTTCTAAATTCTTGTTCAGTTTATTTTGAGCAGTTCTTTAGCTGTCAATTCTTTCTGGAATTTCTTTGATGGAAAGTTCTTCCGTTTCGTCATTTTTGTTAGCTTTCTATCTCTTGTTAGTTTTAAAAGCTTATTATGCACTCTGCATCTGCGATTGCTGCTGTACCAAAAAAAGCTCTGTCTGTCCAGGACCTGCCCATTCAGAAAGTTTTATTTGAATGGTGTCTTTTGTTCTCTCTTGTTGAAACCTTGGTTATTTTATTTCCCTACTTGTAGTGGTATTTGGGACTCTCTACCATGTGTACTTTGGTTTGTTTCTTGAGGTAGCCCGGGGGGGGGGGGGGGGGAACAGACAGACAACCACACAGGGAACAAAGGTGCACAAACACACAGACAAATCCAACAAACACGCAAAACAAAAGAAAAAAAGAAAAAGAAAAAAGGAAGAGCACATACAAAATAAGAAAAAAAAAAGAGGACAGAGGGAAGACAAATAATAAAAATAAAAATACGTAAAAGAGAAAAAAGAAGAAAAGAAAGGGGAAAAGAAAAAATCCAATAGACAAAGGACAGTCTAAAGCATAGAATCAGAATTCCCAGCTACAAATAAAGAGCCAGGTGTATGCAGTGCTCATGGAAGAGCATATACAAAGAGAGAAATGACAGGGTGGGGAAGAAGCAAAATTGGAAATGGAATGAGTAGGCATTAAGACTAAGAGGCTTAATTCAGAGAGAGAAAGAGGGGAATATGGTTGGAGAGGAGGCGAAAGAAATGATGATAATGCTACTCAGAGAAACTATATAGTCTGATTACTCCAGAGAGAAAGAGATAAAAATGTAGCAGTGAAAGTGTAGAATTCACATATAGAAAATGGATTAAATGTGACTGTTTAAGCAAGCCAGTGACCAGAATTAATCAGGGCAGTGCATCCACGTTGGCCTTGCCCTGGCTCTGGTAAAAAGAAAAAAAAAATGGCAGCTTTCTAGCAGGGACAGGCGTGGTTTGGTCTAGTACATCCCAAGGGGGTCCTGCATTGGTGGTTGTGGGGAGAAACGTGGTGGCACCCCAGTCCATTCTCAAACCAAGCATTGCAACTCACTTTTTTGGATGTTATCTCCCTGTGCCGGGAGCATAGCCAAGGTGTGCTGTGCTCTATATCCCAAACCAGGCCTCGTTTCCAGATCTCAGCCCACGTGTTCCATTGATAATGCCTGAAATACAAACTTGCAGGCAAGCCCCTCAGAGCAGTTTCAAGCCTCTCTCCTTCCCCCTGGGGATGGAGATGGAAGCCACCACTTGCGTTCTCTACAGGTCAGTTGGCGAGCGAGGAACAGTTTCTCCCGGGTCTCCTGGGACGAGTGTGTCCCTCCTAGGGTCAGCTGGACAGCAGGAAACTGGATCCCTCTGTGTCCCGAGCGGAGGTTTGTCTCTTTTACAGTGACAGGGACAGTGTCTTGAGCAGTTTCGGCCACTCTTTCATTTTTCCTCTAGACTCACCGTGGCTCCCCGCAAAGGGGGATGCCCCCCTCCCTCTGTGTCTCCAGTCCCGGCCTGATTTTATCCTCTCCAGTTCGCACTCACGCTGTAAGTTTTTCTCAGCAGACTCTGTCTCCTTTTCCTCCCAAACTCCTGGATTCTATAAGGGTTCCTATGGCTTCAGGCCTTCTCTGTTTGAGAGATGGGGATGAGTGAAATGTATGGAGCTCCCTACTTCTCCACCATCTTGCCTCCTCCTCTTTTTTTTAAGATATATTTCATCCTGGGGGCTCGTGGATGCCTCAGTCGCCTAAGGTTAGACATTGGCTTAGATCATGATCTCATGGTTCATGGTTCAAGTTCATGACATCGGGCACTCTGCTGTTAACACATAGCCCACCTCAGATTCTCTGTCCCTTTTCTCTTCTGCCCCTCTCCTACTGATTCTTTCTGTCTCTCAAAATAAATAAATAAACTTAAATAAATTTTTTAAAAAGACAGGTTTTATCCTGTTGAAAAAAAAAATATTAGTTCTTATTTGTAAAGTGAAGTAAATAACATCCCAACTGAAGATGCTCAGGGATCAACCTTTTGAAAAAGTTCAATCAGCTAGTTAACAGAGAGCAGCAGTGGTTTGCAGAAATACAAAACAAAACAAAACAGATAATACACATTTCCTAAAATAGATTTAAAAAAGAATAAGCAGTTAAACATGGGTGAAAATCATAGGATTTACCAGGACCTAGATAATCAAAGGCAGACAAGTGACTTTTGATTAAACCCATTCACTTGTGTAGTGAGCTATAAGGAGAGTCCAAGATAGAGTTTGGTTTCCAACAGTGCCACAGCCAAAGGGTAAAGTCAGAAGTCTCCCCCCATAGAAACTAGAAGAGGAACAAATAGTCTTCCCTTGACTAACCCTTGGCACACATCATCCTCTAGATAGGAAGGGTCTAGAAGGATGGGGCTGTTTATGCTGGTGGCCAACTTGTGCTAACCCCAGATCTTTAGCTAGGAGAGCGGATCTGAATCCACCCTGATAGTTACTGGCAAATGGAACTCCATCCACCACCCCAGGTACAGGATTGTGTTGCCTGACCAACCACCATAAACTATATTTAGGTTTTAACCACGAGTTTTGGATCAAGCCCTCACCTGATCCCAAGATTCATAGCTTCAGCAGTTGCAATAGTTAACAGTATGTTGTTACAGATCTTTGCAGCCTGCCCAGTCCCAACACCTCCACAGGACTCCATACTGGAGTCCATGCACGACAGTAACTCATCTGCATCAGCGAATTCATCTTTGACTCCTCCCACCAAAAATATGAGGTTTCCAGACAGAGCAACTCCCACACTACAGAAACAGGGGCATCCATGAAGA
Source organism: Hyaena hyaena (assembly GCF_003009895.1). NCBI lineage: Eukaryota > Metazoa > Chordata > Mammalia > Carnivora > Hyaenidae > Hyaena > Hyaena hyaena. The sequence goes on from NW_024081285.1 coordinate 4,571, forward strand.
CTGCTCCCATTTTCTCAACCTCTTTGGCCAATTCTTTTGAAATTGCAGTATTGATACACTGGAATCTGTTGAATGTGAGCCTTTCTTCACTTTTTTTAGAATTTCATTTGCTCCAGAATAATCTTCTATTGCCTTGATACTGGTAGGCAACATTGTAATAATTCTCTCAGTTCTTTCAGCTACATCTGCTGGGGAAGACAAGACCTGCTCACCTGCATCTTAAAGCTCCTTGCATGCATCAGGGAACACATCACAAATAATGAGTAGGATAGTCACATTTCACGGGATTCTTGCCATTTCCCCCCTTTATTGCCCGGTCCAATGAATCCAACTGCACACTTAGAAGCCATTGACCTAGAACACACCTTTGCAAAGCTGGTGGCTGACAGTCGCAGTCCAATACCTCAGTCCAGAGACATGGCTCCACGGAGCCATAAGGAGGCTGGCACGCTGCCCCAGCCCAGCCATGCAGTGGGGGTCCTGGCTCGCCCACAAACTGCTTGCATAAGCTATTAAAGGCAATTTAACAGCAAAGCCTAATCACATGATTGCGTGTAGATTAAATTTGGTAAAGACATTTGCAATCTACAAAGCGCTGTATCAATATATGATATATATTATGTTGCATATGTTATATACATAATATGTTATAAAACCAAATATTTTATTACTATTATTGACTTTATTGGAGTGAAGTCTAAATTGTTTTATATTCATCATCTTGAAATAACAAATTATGACTAGTGAATGGATAAAATTTCAATTTATATTCCTCTTCTCCCCTACTGTATGCATCCTGCCTCTACTTTGAACTTTTGCTAGTGTTTGGAGAGTTTCGTGGTAGTAACTTTGGGGATAGAGTATTATTTGATCATTTTAAACCATATTTTTAGAAGGAAATAAATTCTCTCTGGGTTTAAGATAATATAGAAATCAAAATCAATAGAGAATATATTAGTCTGGGATTGGTTTTGAAAGTTCTCGTATGGATCAGGGGGTCAGAGAAGTGAATTGAGTCTCCTTTCCTTAATGGGTTTTCCCTTATATTATTTAAAGTACTCAAAGAGAATTAATCCTTGTTGTGGAGAACATTAAAGGAATGGATCAATTTTTCCCTCAAAGGAGTTTTCAAATAACCCATATGACCTTTGCCTTTTTGATTGTTCAAATCCTAAGATATCTTATTGTGTCTCTTGAGGTTTCTTTTTTTCTTCTTCTTTTTCAATATTTGTGTTAGGCGTTGGTTTTTGCCTTGGGCAAGAACCTAGTAGAGGAGAAATAGTAATGTTTTAAAAGAACAAGAATCTAATATGCATTTCTAAATCTAACCTTTAAAGAGCTATTTTTTTTCTTAAACAAAGATGACTCTAGGGAGAAATTTTGGAGGACCTGAAATAGCAAAAATTAAACTTCTATAAATATTTCAATAAGTGTTTGTCTATATTCAAGTATCTATTTGACCATAATAAGAATCACTTTCTCTATTCCTCTGAAAAAATTCCTCAGTTTTGCTTTATTGAATCAAGGAAATATATGGATATTCTTACAAATATGGACATATGCCTGCTTAAATCTCTTTTCTGGTGCTTATAAAAGATACATTATTTCATTAAATCGCCTGTCTAGGCACTACTTTCATATTAAGAAAAAAAAAGTCCTCTAGTTCATATAAATTTGGCCAAACCCATATATCCTGCTTTTAAAAAGATCACTAAGAAATTTAATGCCAGAATTTTTATTCCTAATCATAAGTGAAGTGGTAATTTCAGTTACTAAGTTCTTTGATATTATTTAATTTCCAGTATTATTTTATTTTTATTCCTCTACATCCATGATGCCAGAGTGGAGAGTTTTGAGATAAGTACAAATTGAAAAATGACAAATCACATGGGGTTAACAGAGATTTTGACAACACTTTTGAGTGATTACTTTTTTCATTAGAGATAACTTTGAAAAAGGAATAAAGTTATTAAGATGGATAGCTCTTCTCAAAATTATTTTGAAATATTATATTTTCATACTTCCTATTTTTAAAAAAACAAATCTGCTCATATGGAAATAGCAAAATTATATTATATTTAATTAAGATCCAACTCATTAATCTCTTTGTGCTAGGAATTGTTACTTTATCCACACTACCTGCAGGACTGCCTGTGTCAAAAGTCAAATCTTTTTTTTAATTAGTAAACTTTCCTTTTTCTTGGAAAAAACACACAAAATATTCCATTATTATCCTTTTGAAGTCTTTATGATCTGTAAGACATCCACTTTCATCTCTGATACTGGTCATTTGTGTTTTGTATTTTCTTGAACAGTATGGCCAGAAGCATTTCAATTATATGGATTATGTTGGTTTGGGTTCTCCTAAAACCAAACACCAAGATAGGATTTGTTGCACAAAGGATTTGCTATGGAAGTGTCTGCAAAGGATAAAAGATGAGAAAGAGACAGATATCAGCTGGGAAAACCTCCAGACCACAGTGCAACTTTGACAGCTATGAAAAGAGAAGAAAGACAAAGAATTGGGTAGAAAGACCCTCTGACACAGCATGGTTCTGAGAATGTTTCAATCATATACTGAGTCTCCCCATGAGAGAAATCCTGTGTTATGAATGGGCCAGGACTGGTACCCTGGCTGTGTCTTGTCTTTGACTGAGTGGTCCCTCAGTGAACACCGATGCAGCTAAGACCATCGGTCAATGATGCTCTTCACATTAAGCTTCTCTTGCAAGAAACCTGAGCAGAACATTCCCATGGGTGTCATAGTCTATAGTTTGCACCAAAAAGATACAAATAATTCATACAGGTTCTATGAGCATCTCTTCCATGGATCCTGTGAGTCTCTCTCCCTGAGGAGAAGCTGGGCACAGTGAAGTTTGTAGAATTAAAGCCCCTATACTATTTGGTCTTGGGGTTACAGCAAATACCTAATTCTCTAATTCCTAATGCATTCTGATATCTTTTTATCTTTACCCATCATTCTGTATGGATATGACTCAGATCAGATCAGAAGCCATGACTCAGATCCCTGTTCCCCTGGCTTATCATACTGCTTTCTTGGGCCAGGTTCCTGTGTGTGTCCATTTACCATTATAAACAGGCAAGGGAAAACCAAGAGACATCCAAGTAGATAACTTGTGTTTTATATTTCTCTTAGTTCCCTTATGCAAAAACAGTACAACCTTCTTCTTTTGATCAGGGTCAATTACTCTTTCTAAGACCGTGATTATTTTCTCACCTGCTGTTTCGGAAAACTAGAAGTCCAAACTTTCTTGCAGTGGTGATAGGTTTGAGTTCAAAGAAATCTTTGTGGTATTCTCTTAAAGAGTGTGACCTCTTTTGGACTAAAATAGCTAACCTCCTGAGTTTTGGGTCAAGAAGCAAAATGTCCTCCGTGGTTCAGCGGGAGGGATGGCATCTGGGCCACTCTTGTTTCCACTGATTAGTACTTGATACCAATGCAGGTCTCTGTTACTTGCAAACTGAAGATTCTGAGGCACCAATAGCTTGATAGGTAAGTATATTGGTAAGCTACATAAGCAAACCTATGCTGTTAGTTACATATATAGCTTCCAACTTTGCACTGTGGCAAGATAATTTATGTGCCCATTGTCTTGTCCCGTGGTGGCTAATAACAAAGAAAGAACAGGCTCAGCTGTGTAAGTCATTTTGACTATTTAGTGCCTCTTTCATGGTGGATGCTTTCTGGTAGGTATAAATGTGTCTGTCTATATGCCTTTAGCCCAAATAACCTTGTCTTCATTCTTACCACCCTGTTCCGTCCTGGGACCCCTGGGTGGGTTTGCAAATACGGTGGAGCCACTATAAGCTGAACTCTAGCCAAGACTCTTTTATTACATGGCCTCAACAAGCCCTCCCCCTAAAAGCAGGGCCATTATGACACTTCAGGTCTCCTAGTTTTAATGTCAACTAGAATTTGCACCCTTTAGTCATCAAAATGTTTGGATATTTCCTTTTTCTAGCATATTTTCACCTAGGTAAATGACCATTAGTACTTTGGGAGAAGAACTGGGGAAACAATACAAGATATAATACTGGAGAAATATTACAGTGTATAATGTAGTAAATAATTCTTGAAGGGACCCTGCAACCATTTCAGTCAGTGGGTTCCAAATCAGCAAACAGGCTTGGGTACAGAAATCAACTTCTTATCAAAGCAAGCACTCTTAATCTCCTGCTCTTCCATTCTTTCCTTGTAATTGGAAATTCCAGTATGTCCGTTTTCCTCAGCTTTCCCACCCTTCCTTTATTGCCTGCCAAAGCAATTGCCAGTCACATCACTCAGCATGAAGCACTGCATTCTAAGGGCGACCCTAGCAAAGAGTGTATCCTATACCTCAGGATCCTCTTCAGGAGGTTAAGTTATATAACCTGGGAAAGGACTCCCAAGTAACAAAGTCTCTTAATTATCATCCAACCTTATATGTAGTCCCTTGGATCAATCACACTCTTATTCAACCCCAAGAATACATCTTGAACTCCTACTGGTACATGTTAGCTAATCCCTGTAGTGCCTCCAAAGTGTAAAATTTATTTTCTCCCTTAACAGACTTTAGCATATTCCAGTGGGTTATACGAGGATCTAACCATTGCTACTGGCAAATAAGCCAGGAGAGGAGATGGAAGTTTCTGAATGGACAGCTCTTGCTTTCTAGAAGTGAAACAATGATAGTTCTAACTATGGAGGAAAGGGACACCTATGAACATCAGAGGGCTCAAGAGAATCTCAGAGAAAGAAAATCTTTGGAGATATCTACCTACGTGTCCCCAACCTTATATTATCAAGCTCTCTGCTTTTCCTACTCAGGGCCCTGACCTTAGCATAATAGACCAATCTGAGGATTATAACGTCTGGATCTCTACATTTCTATCAGATTTTTGGTGGTCTATTGAACTCTATCTGCTTTCCCTCTGCAGGAGATAAGGTCCACCTTAGAAGCTGCCTTTTACTTATCTGTTCAGGGCACTCCATTTCTCAATACAGAGGGTGTCAGTTACAACGCTACCACTTATATAAGCACTGCTTTTCCCATATCTTTTAAATGTCTGAATCACTACATCAGCGAGGGCATTCCCTTCCACCAGCACATTTCTCCTAGCCAAAAGCTGTGAAATCTTCAACAATCTGGCCATCAGTGCCAGAAACTGCAATACTACACACACACAAAAAATTGTGTATGGGTACTCTTTGCCAGCCAGCCAGCCAGAGAGAGAGCCAGACTTCTATCTTACCTCTTGCTTTCTTTCAGGACTGAATGTATTGCCTCTCCTGAATGGGGTTAGCTATGCAAAAGATTTATTGAGGAGGATGGTCATGAAAGACAAAGGGAAAGGGAGTAGGAGAAGTTATTTAACTTTTAAAATGTGTTAAAACCAGATATATGGCCGCTGGATGATCTATATTGGTGATATAACATTTGCTCCTGAAAGGATAGTCATTATGCTCTTGTTAGACACATATTCTATAAATATCAATCAAGTCAAGTCCTTGGGAGTGTTGTTTGAATTTTCTATCTTACTGGCTTCATTCTTGTTTTTTTTTCTACAAAATGTTTAGAGAAAAATGTTAAAATCATACATATAAAACTTATTCATTCCTCTTTAATTTTGCCTATTTTTGCTTCATGTATTCTGAAGTTCTGTTATACGAACATACACATTTATGGTTGGCATCTAATTAAGTGACCTCCCATCATCATGGCTATCCTTCTATGTTCATGTCTGGTAACACAACTCGTTTTCAATCTTTTTTATCTTACATTAATATTGCCATCGCCATAATTACTTTTTTGGATATCCTATCTTGTTCTATTCATAAACGTTTGCCCTATCTGTGTCTTTATATTTGAAGTTTATCTCTTGTAGCCACACATAGTTGTTGCTGCTTTGTTTGTGTTTTTCTTTAGTATTGATCTATTCTAACAATATCTTTATTTTATAATATTTAATATAATTACCCATATAGTTGAATTTGAATATTTTTATTCTTTGCTTACTATGTGTCTTCCTCTGATTTTGTTCTTTTATTTCTTCTTTCCGGATTTTTCATTATTTGAACTTGAGAGAGGAATTCAATTTTGGTTTTCTTTGGGCTTTTAGCTCTTCTTATTTGTACTACTTTTGCAATCAGTGCCCAGTTAGTATTGTACTATTTCATGTAAAATACAGAAATACTGTCACCATGAATGCTCATATAACAACCTCAACTTTTAAACTCTAGGTATATGTATTACTGCTTCATGCAATGTTCACCACACAAGACAATATATTATTTTGCTTTGATAAGTTACATAAATTATAAAACAACAAAAGAAAAAAGTTTTTTTTGTATTTATCTTAATACTTACCAATTTTGATTGATTTCATGTTTTCACAAAGATTTAGGTTTTCATTTGGCATAATTTCCCTTCTTTCTGAAGAATTTCCTTTCTCTTTTCTTAAAGTACGGGCTGGCTGGCAAAAATTCTGTCCACTTTGGTCTTCAAATGCCCTTATTTAGCCTTTATTCTGAAAGGATATTTTCATTAATTTTAAAATTCTAGATTGACAGGATTTCTTTTAGCAAGTTAGGAGAGTTCTTCAATTCTTTGTTTTGGTTTTGGTTTTGGCCTCTCTTGTATCTGGTGAGAAGTCAGCCATTAAATAGATCAATGTTACCAGTATTTAATGGATTATTCTCCTATTGTTTCCAAGGCTTACTTTGTATGTCTGGCTTCTAACATCCGACAATGCTGTGTTGCAGTACAGCATTTTTTCCTAATGTTTATAAAGCTTGACGTTCACTAAACATCTATTGTATTTCATCCACCAAATTTGGGATCTTTTGGTGCTCTCTTGCTTCAAATATTTTTCTTTAGCATTCTCTTTCTCCTCCCTTTCTAGATTACATATTACAATTATATTTACATATATGTCAACTCCTTCATAATATTCAACAGGTTCCTGAATGTCGATTCATTTCATTTTTCATTGGATGATTTCTATTAGTCTATCTTCCATTTCATTTACTAATTTCTCTATCAATTCTATGTAGTTATAAATTAAATTTTGTTTTTACTTTTGGAATTTCTGATTTTAAGTTCTAGATTTTGAATTGTGTTTTTTTCATTATTTCTTTTTTCTCTAATGATACCTCCTATCTTTACCATCATTGAAAATATATCTTGTTTGGCCCCAGTGAGGAAAGTTATAATAGCCTCTTTAAAATTCTTGATGGCCAGTACAGCATCTGGGCCATGTTCAGTTTGATCTCAGTTGATTTCTTTTCAAAATAAACTTCATCTTAACAATTCTTGTAATGTGTGATAAGTTTGGAATTTTATCCTGAATATTATGAAGTGTGAAGATTTTTATTTTGTTATTTTTTCAGTGCGTGTACTTCTTTTGTTTCAGTAACAATTATCTTGGTGGGCCTTCTCTTATAAACTCTGTTTTTTGAGCTATAGTTCTGGACATGGTTTCATTCTTTAGTCTTTAGCAGAATTAATTTGTGTCTGCTTATACTGGGCTCAGGAGTCAGTCAGAAATTTTATTAGGCAAATGTAACTATCTCTTCCCTGGATCTTTTTTCTTCAGGATGCTAACAGGTTTTCCAGCAGTCATAGTTTTTCTTCTACCTTAAGTTTTTCAGGTTTCCTCAAACAGAAAGATTGTTCTTTCCAACTTTGCCTCTGACTGCTTTCTCATAGCTCCAACTGCACTCGGCACCAGATCAATAGACACACACAAACACATATAGACACAAGGAGCTTCCTTTGTGTAACATCCTTTTCCTCTTCATGTTTCCTCTTCATTCTTCATGAATGAATGAATACTCCCTACCTGAGACCATGTGAATACATTCACCTTTAGCACTTTCATTTAGCTGTTTTCTATACTATCTTCAGTTTAGAATTCAAATCCATCATTGTCAGAAGCAGAAATAAGAGAAACAAATGCACCAAAGCATTTGGTAATCAATATTAAAATTTAATATGGTACATAAGTTAATAATATAGAAGGCAACATACATAATACAGTATATGAATCAAAAGTAAAATATCAGAAATAAATATCTAAAACAAAGCTCTAAACCCAAATATTAAAAATCATGGATATAGGAAGTTTGACATTGGTTTGTCTCCATGCTTCTATGTGGAAAAACAATCACTTTTCTTATGAATGTACTATAAATTATCACTCTTTAAGAGGGTGCCTTATTTAAAATTATGTAAAGCATATCCAAATATTCTCATAGAGAGGAAATGGAAAGAGCTTCTTCTAACAGACAACATTGATGTGAAACTAAGAATGATTTTAAAAGAAAGATAAGGCTTTCTTGATATCGCAAACCATATTTTAGTGACTTAAATTCCAATTATCAAAGCAGCTAGACACTGACTTATTTTATTACATTCAGGTAGGGGACATTTCCTGTCTATAGCGCAATGTCTGTAATCTAATATGTCATTCCTGTGAACTATCAGGATTACTATTGTAACATTTACAAATCTTACATTTTTGACCTTTTAAGCTAACCTAGATTTTTGTCTAGGGGCCTATAGAATAAATGTTAACTATAGGTTTATGCAAATATGCACATTAGTTGGCAAGTTAAATGTTAAAATGATGTTTTGAGGGTAGAAAAAGACAAAATCAAAGAAAATAATGATAAAAATTGATCAAGCTTATAAAGTTGGACATATTTACCTTAGTTTTGGTATTTTTTCAGGGTTAACCTAAAAGTTATTATCACATGAATAAATATAAAAAATTAATATCTGCAAATGTTAAAACTTCAGAATACTTGATTTTATTAAGTTTGTGCTCAGTTTCTTTTTAAAAGTTTATATATTTATTTTGAGACAGAAAGAGGGAGACAGAGAGAGAAAAAGGGAGAGAGAGAGAGAAAGTGCATGGGGGAGAGGTATAGAGAGACAGAGAATGAGAATCCCAACATGGGGCTCTATCTTGAGAATCATGAGATCATGCCCTGAGCTGAAATCAAGAGTTGGACGCTTAACCAGTTGAGCCACCCAGGTACCCCTACGCTCAATTTTTAAGGGAAGAAAGTATGTTCTTCAGTAGCAACATTAACTTTTGTTTCATGTCTAAAGAAATAAAGCAATAAGATAATATTTTGGAATATTACTTGCTTGTAGTAATCCAGTACATCAAGCAAATATCAAAACTTAAAACTTTTTTTTCATAGCAACATTCTACATTGCAACCTGGTACAACAGGAAACAATGTTCAAAAAAACTATATATACTTTCATCATCAGTTTCACCAAAAAAAGGCAAATATTGAAATAATTTAAGAAATAAATATCAATGAGAAAAATAAAATCATAGCTACTTTTTGCACTCTTAAGTACACTTTGGAATTATTACTATAAACAATTATGTAAGGATACCAATAAAAATATTTCAAACTTTTGAAATCAATGGCACTCATTGTGAAGTCTTATTTATTTCCTCTTAATGCTTGTTTGAGTTTTCTTCTGTAGAAAATCCATAGATATTTGGATGTTTTATTATGGGGAAAATACAAACAGGAGAAGAAGAAAACTGATACTGGTATGGATTATATTGGAAGCATATTTAAATCAAGAGAAATTACATTCCTCATATATTGTTGACACCACTTCTCTCTGAAAAGCTTAAATTCTAGTTTGTTTGTTTTTTAAAGGTGTTATGGCTCTTACTGAATATAATAAATAGTAGCCAGCTTGATTTTTCATTGATAGGAATATGGGAATTATTATATCTTAATATATGAACATCTGTTTTTCTTGTTAGAGGAGAACTAAAGTACCCTTCATGTTTCACTTGGAATAAAAACAAAGTATCATGACAAAAATTCTATGATTTTTTTCTATGAATTTATTTTATGAATTAGGTGGCAGAGAGTTCTTTCTGAGCTAAAAAATAACCTTAAACTCTTGGGAGATAATCTGGTGTGTAAAGAGTTCTGCATAAAAAGTGGTCCTCATTTGACATTTGATAAATTTTTAAGTAGTCCATGCATGAGTAATAGATATTTCTCTTCTAATATGCAGTACATATAATCTACTCATCTTTAATTTCCTTCTTAACTAAATTGAATAACAAATAGTTTACACTGAAATAAATACAATCATCCTGGTTTTTGTTGTTGCTATTGTTGAATAGCTGAAAGGCACTAAAATTGAATTATTTTTAGAAATAAATTTAATCTCCAGTATTCAAAACTTTGGAAAATGTTGTTTTCTGTAAAAAAACAAACAAACAAAATCAATCAACCCCTCCAAAAAAAAAAAAAAAACCCAAAAAATCCAAAACCCAAACAATGTGTTTTTTATCCTAAGTTGTTTTTATTTTTTCTTTTTTTTTTGTTTTGTTTTTATATTTTTATTTATTTCTAGGAGAGAGAGAGACAGAGTGAGCAGGGGAGGGTCAGAGAGAGAGGGAGACACAGACTCTGAAATAGGCTCCAGGCTCTGAGCTGGCAGTCAGCACAGAGCCCGACGCGGGGCTCGAACCCACGAACCGTGAGATCATGACCTAAGCGAAAGTCGGACGCCCAACCGACTAAGCCACCCAGGCGCCCCTGTTTTTATTTTTTCAACTTTAGTCTATAGTTAATTTTTCCAGCTCTTAACTTTGAGAAAAACTAGTCACTGAATTAAGGATGCTGATGCATAATCTCAACTGCAGTGCCAGTTAATAAGTCATTTCTTGCTGAAGTAGACCATGTAAGGCTTAAAATCTTGTCTTTAGCATGATACATTATCATAAGGTCATATTCACCTTTTAAAAGATTGATGACACTACTCTGAAAGACACTAGTGGAGTTAGGTTTAGTTTTATAGCCAAACATTCTGATGTGACTTTCAACCAATCAAACACAGACACAGAGAGAAATGACTTAGAAATGATATAATGGAAAGACATTTCAAATTTGTGACCTAAAACAGTCACTGTGATGCTACTTATGTCATATTTCATGTAGAGGAGTTATATGTAAAATCGGTTGGCTCTACAAAAATCATAAATGTATCAAGGATATAATATTCTGATCTATGTTATTCAATTAAGCTTAGCAAGGACTACCTTTCCATTTTCATGACAAAATAAATCAAATAAATGGTATGTGGGAGTGCCTGTTTGGTCAATCTCTGGTACGAGTTTATCTGAATCTTTGTTAGCTTTGGAGAGAGCTCTTTTGGTTGAAAAAGCACCTTTCATAATCATGCACTCTTATTTTTATAATTTTAAATTTTGAAAGAGATTATCTAGAAAAAATAAATATCACTTTGAATAATCATGATGGAAATTCTATTATGCAGCAGCATTAATAAGTGAAAAAGCTGAGATAGCATCTTCTTATTAAAATAGCTCACCCTGTCTGCAACTTTAATATATTCTTTCTCTCCTTGCCATGATTGAAGTTGGCAGTATTAAGACCAATTGTGCAGAGGGCCAGCTGAATTAGCGACAGAAGGCAATTGGATTTGACCAGAGTGACTGAGAATTTTCATAAATTTTTGTCAGTTTATAATAATGAATAAACCTGTGTGAGCATTCAAAGAAAAATGTTGACACAAGAAAAATATTTACATTTTAATATGCTGGAAATTCCCAATGAAATTATTCAAGCCTCGTTTCATCTCTTATATTTATTTTTGCATGAGAGACTGAAAAAGCTTCACAAACGCAAAATGCCTGTTGAAGTCTCATGAGAAGAGGAACTAGTGATTTCAAACTATGCTATGGCACTGGTGGTCTGTTGGCAGACTTTATCCTGTTACTTTCTGTCAGGTAAAGTAATTTTGGGCTAAAATAGAAAGTATTTTATAAATGTTCAAATTAAATAATGGAGAAATGCAAATACTGTATATACATAAATTGGTTTCTTCCACATACCTTATCAAACTCCACATTTTTTATACTTGAAGTGAACAATAGAGTATGTTTTAATATGAAATGTTTGAATGAACAGATTGAAAAAAAATCCTTGATGCCTCTTTTTTCTCTGTAACCATATGCCTACTCATCAGTTAGTTCTATTGTTCTACTTTTAAAATATATGTCAACATAATTTTTAGCACCACCTTCACTACTAACGCCAAAGTCAAAGCCACCACTGACTTTTGCCAAGGGACCTCAACACCAATCAACTGGACTTCTGGCTTTCTGTTTACCCAACTTCACTTTTTAAACAGAAGCAGAATTATGTTATCTGTCAATGCTCCCCATCCTTCTCCATCTCCATCTAGAATAGGAATCAAAATCCTTATTCTGTTCTATAAATCCCATAATCTGAATCCTGGCTCACTTTAGACCTTCTTTTTTTTTTAATCAATCTCCCTCTCCATTTCCTTGTGCTTTGGGCACACTGACCTCCTCTATGTTTCTTTTTTTTTTTTTTTTTTTTTTTTTTTTTTTTTTTTTTTTTTTTTTTTTTTTTTAATTTTTTTTAATGTTTTATTTATTTCTAGGAGAGAGAGAGAGAGACAGCGTGAGCAGGGGAGGGCCAGAGAGAGAGGGAGTCACAGACTGAAACAGGCTCCAGGCTCCGAGCTGGCAGTCAGCACAGGGCCCGACGCGGGGCTCGAACCCGCGAACCGCGAGATCATGACCCAAGCGAAAGTCGGACGCCCAACCGACTAAGCCACCCAGGCGCCCCGTGACGTCCTGTATGTTTCTTGAACGCATCAAGTACACTCCTATATCTCCACATTTACTGTCCCTTTTGTTGCTGCCTTTTTCATACTTGTTTCAGCTCAATTATCATCTGTTCTTAAAATCTTTCCTGAACATATGATCTAAAATGCAAAGCTCAGTCATATCGGATTCATTTAACTTATATTTTTAAATCTGTAGCTGATATTTCCTTTTATGTGTATCTATTTATCTGCTAATTTTCTGCCTCCTCTTTGAAGAGTTGGGTATTTTTATTCTCTTCTCTTTTTCCCCAGATTCTCTGGCACTCAGACAGTATCTGAAACATAGTGAGTTCTCATAAAATGTTGGTGAACTGAGAGAATATGAATGACCATGATGAAAAATGATCCAAAGACTTCTGAAAATGGAAATATATTGAATAACGTTTTGAATAATTTAGGAATGACATTTCTAAGAGTGTAAGTCAGTATTAATCAAGAAAATTACAGAGAATTCAATTTTGGTGATTCCTTGTTATTCATGCAAAATTTGAGCACTTAATATTTTATTGCCAATGTGGTTAACTCTGAAATGAAAGGTATTTTCACAAAATTGTGAACTGTAAACTTTTTTAAGCGATATTATTCTCTTTTTTTTAAATGATTTTTATTTATTTCTGAATGAGATAGAGAGACAGCATGAGCAGGGGAGGGAAAGAAAACTTGAAATTAGTCTCATCATCACACTTAACTTCAATGTGTTTACATGAGTAATAAAGATTAACAGGACATATTACACTTCAATTGTATTTAGTAAATATGGGACCATTCAAGTGGATAAATAACATATGCATTATTTTCCAGAGAATTTTATTTTTATTTCAAATTTATAGGAACAGCAAATATCCCTTTATTTTATATTAGACAAGAGTTTTCTTTTTTTTACTCTGTTTCTCATTGAAGATCATTGAAAATGATGTTTAAAAATATATCTTCATATAAGGAAATGCATTTTTTTCAGTTTGTATTCTATTCAAATCAGGGTTAATTGCCTAACTGTATTTAGGTTCAAAATATAAAAAATGCAATGTTACTTTGTCCATAAAAGGAATACATAGTTTCAGTTTGGGGATAAATATATAAAAGCATCTATGGAGAAGTTCAGTATCAAAATTTCTGAAATATTGACTCAAAGTAAATGGAAAAGCATTTAAAATATGATATGTGTTTAAAATATGATATATTGCATATGTATACATTATATCTATTTATATTATATATTTATATTATATTATATCTTTATTTCATTTAGAAGCAAAAAAATTGTTCATTTAGAATAAAATATTCACTGTGCTTATATGACAGAAGATCTATGTCAGGCACTGTATCAATGATTTAATCAAACATACATGCTCTCAAAATAAACTGTTGGGACCTCATCAAGATTAAAAGCTTCTGCACAGCCAAGGAAACAACCCAGAAAATTAATAGGCAACCAACGGAATGGGAAAAGATAGTTGCAAATGACATATCAGATAAAGGGTTAATATCCAGAATCTATAAGGAACTCACCAAACTCCACGCCCGAAAAACAAACAACCCAGTGAAGAAATGGGCAGAAGACATGAACAGACACTTCTCCAAAGAGGACATCCAGATGGCCAACAGACACATGAAACGATGCTCAGCATCCCTCCTCATCAGGGAAATACAAATCAAAACCACACTGAGATACCACCTCACGCCAGTCAGAGTGGCTAAAATGAGCAAATCAGAGAACTCGAGATGCTGGCGAGGATGTGGAGAAACGGGCACCCTCCTGCACTGTTGGTGGGAATGTAAACTGGTACAGCCCCTCTGGAAAACAGTGTGGAGGTTCCTCAGGAAACTAACAATAGAACTCCCATATGACCCAGCAATAGCACTGCTAGGAATTTACCCAAGGGATACAGAAATGCTGAGGCATAGGAGCACATGTACCCCAATGTTCATAGCAGCACTCTCCACAATAGCTAAAACATGGAAAGAGCCTAAGTGTCCATCAACAGACGAATGGATCAAGAAGATGTGGTTTATCTATACCATGGAATACTCCATGGCAATGAGAAACAATGAAATCTGGCCATGTGTAGCAACATGGATGGACCTTGAGGGTGTTATGCTGAGCGAAATAAGTCAGGCAGAGAAGGACAAATACCATATGTTTGCACGTATAGGAGGATTAGGAGGAACTTGACGGAGGAACAAGGGGGAGAAGAAGGGCGGAAATGGTGGGGGAAAGGGAGAGAGGCAAACCATGAGAGACTCTTGAATGCTGACAAAAACTGAGGACTGATGGATGTGGGGGGGAGGGGGGGATGGGCATGGAGGAGGGCACTTTGGGGATGAGCACTGAGTGTTATGTAGAAACTAATTTGACAATAAACTATTTGTAAAAAAAAAAAAAAAAAGAAAAAAGAAAAAAAAAAAAACATACATGCTCTCTGACCTCAGGAAGCCTGCAAATTAATGGGGAAAAAAAAGACAAATTATTTTTAACAAATGCACGGTTGCAAAAATTATAAATTATCTGCTCTGAAACAAAACTAAAAGTGTTATAAGACATTACAATAGTAGGTCTAATTTGATATGGAGTCAAGAAAGGCATTTTCAAGGGAGTAACATTAATTTGAGAAGGGGTTGGTGGAATGAGGAGCCAGAAGGAATACTAAGAAAAAGCATACCTGAAAACTCTGAGTGTGGTTGAGGAAAGAAAGCAGAGAGAAGGAACTTGGAAGGAAAAGAGAAAGAAAAGCAGTGGGCCTGCAGTGTAAACATTGAGAAAGAGGGGAAGAATGGCACCAGATAAAATTGAAGAAGTTAAAAAGGTCAAATGATATAAAGTCTTCCAGTGAAGAATTCTCTCTTGTGGCAGGATCCAGTAAAAAGAGATACAATGTTACTGATGTTAGTAGTAAGCAAGGTCTGATGGAGAGACTACTCAGATATTTGAGGTCATGGCAAAAACCCAAGGAACAAGATGGGGACCCGGAATAGGATATTGGTAGTGAACATGGAGAGAAGGGGAAGTTGTAAAGATGTATGTGTGTGTTCAGAGAGTTAATTTAATCAGTTTACCTATATTCCACTTATCTAAAGCACAACTATATAGAGTTGAATCAAGCAAAATATGGAAGAAAGAACACGAGTGGTTTTAAAGTGAATTGGAAGTGGCATTAAGAACCTTTCCTGCCATAGGTGGGCACAGATTGATGATAAAGCTTTCAAGCAGTCAGTTCATTAAGTAAAGACTTATTAGTTATAAAATTCACCCTACCTAAAAAGTAAAACCAAATTGCTTTTTCAGGTGTATGGCTAAAGACAGTAAGATCTAGTAAAACCTAATAAGAATTTCTCCTGGCATATTCAGACGATTAAAAAAGGTACAATGAGGAATGTGAAAGTAACAAAAGCCATAGAGATGTGTGTGTGTGTGTGTGTGTGTGTGTGTGACAGAGAGAAAGAGAAACGGAAGGAGTAATTGATAATATGCCTTAAATGATTATTGTAGAAATAGTCACACAAATATTAAGGAGGTTTAATAAGATATCCAGCTAATATTTTGTTATTCACTGTTGTAAGAATACTGAAGGTCAGCAGAAGGAAATAAGGTTGAATGTTGTTTTAAATGTGAAATAATGTTATGTGCATTGCAAGTAAAAGTAACATGAATGATATTAAACAGGTCACTTGTAGACATAGAAAGATTTCCTATTGCGAGATTAACTTGATTAACTCATCAATAAATTATAAATAGAGTTAACTGGATTATTTTTAAGGAACAAACAAGGAGATAAACACTTTAGAATCAATACAGGTAATTAAACCTGTTACGTGCTACAGTCATTAGTTTCATAGTTTAATAGATGACAGAAACTTCTATTGGAACCAAATGGAATGTGCCTGTTAGTAACAACGAGTAATAATAAAGTACAAGGCTACGTAACAGAAATGAATGAAGTGCAAAGTAAAATAATAGAGGAACATGACAAGTTAATTTTTTTTTTGCTGTAAATGTTCTTGGAATAGAGAGCATCATAAACAAAAATTTACTTTTATATCTGCTTATTTCATGGGCAGACACATAATGAATAGATCAGATGATCTACTTTATGAAGTTTTTTCCTTATCAAACATCAGATTCCACAGGCTTCATGTAGCAAGCATTTCATTCATATTATATGAAAGGATTAGGATGACCACAAGCTATCTATTTTAAACAGTATTTTTTGAAGCTCTGTTTTATGTTCCTTCTCATGTAAGAGAGAGGTTATTTATTCACTGTCTTACCAGAAATAAGGAACTCTTCCTGAAAACATGCCTATCTGATTCTTTAACCTCTAAGCAGTTTGTCATGGATATATTTAATGCAACTTTCATTATTTAAGTAAATTAATAATACTTATGATAAAAATTGAATACACTAATCAAGTCATTAAAATAAAGAATAAGAAAACATTTGGGAGACACTAAATGCAACAGCAGAATCTGATATCCAAAGAAATAGGACTAAAAAAGCAAACAGAAAAGACTTTAATAATAACATAATTTTATTATAAAGTTTATAAATATTATAAATAGTTGAGATGGTATCTATCAAACAGAAATGGATGCTGTAAAAAAGAAGTCATGCCTATTGTTTTATATATTTTTTAATTTATTCATAACCAAATTTGTTCTGAAGGGGAATTAACATGGTTTGGTTTTGTGTTTTTTATAGCCCTTTTCCTATACCTCTCCTGTCACACAGAACTCTCTTGACTTTGCAATGACGGTCAGGCATGTGGCTCATGTCCCTCCTTCACTGCAAGCTTTTTGAGGGCTTATCAATAGTGTTGTCTTTGCATCTTCTACCATACCTGGATGTTAAAGAGTTGACAATATGGACAAACAGGAAGAGGGATGTTTCTAGAGCCAGTTTACCTAAGAGTTCTCAAAAATATACCAAGTCAAGGGGATAAATAAAGATACCCACAGCAGAGCTGAGGTTAGGAGCCAAGAAATACTAGGTCATGTGTCAAGCTCAAACATCAACATCAGTGTTAAGTGGGTGGTGGAGATGGCATGAAAGTAGAGAAAGAGGATCAGGAGAATGAAGGAAAAGTCAAGGTGAGAACCAGAGGGTCAGCGAGCTGAATCCCATTCCTTGTCAATCTTTATATGCTGCTAGGCCACCTGATCTGCTGAAAGGTACCACAAGAAACCACAGACAGTGATGGTGAGTTCCTGACTCATAGTGAGTGCTTATTAGATGGATAAGCTGGAAAAAGAATATTCATAGTCTACCATACCTGTTCCTTTAAAACTAACATATAAACTCCCCCCCTTGAAAAATAGTTGGGGAGAGGGAGGGAGGCAAACCATGAGAGACTCTTGAATGCTGAAAACAAACTGAGGGCTTATAGGGGTTGGGGGAAGGGAAGGGGAAGATGGGCATGGAGGAGGGCACTTGTTGGGATGAGCACTGGGTGTTATATGGAAACTAACTTGACAGTAAACTATTTAAGAAAAAAATAAAAATAAAAATAAGCTTCCTCCCCTTAACAAAGTATATTAATAAGTTAAATGGGAAAAAGGGCCCTAATTAAGGTCAAATTGGTGAGCTGGAAGATAGCTAAGAAAATATCCCTAGCACATAGAGGTAAAGACAGATAGATAAGAAGTAGAAATGACAACTTAAGAGGAATAATGGAAATATCCATCAGTTCCAATACTTATTGGTCTAATAGGAGTTTCAGGTAGGACATACAGACAAAGCAGAGATGGCATTCGTCAGTCAGCCAGTTCACATATATGTGCATCTACTTTCTTCCCATCAATGAATTATGTTAGTGATAATAAGGGAGGCCCTTCCTTAGAGACAGCAGATGTACAATAATCATTGAAAAGTAAATTAGATAATTCAGGCCCACATAAATATTAAATTGAAAGATAAAACCCATAATGTGATGGAAAGATACTGTTTGGAATGGTGTGGCTGGAATCACAACATTGTGAATGACTTTGGAATTAAATATATGTGTGTGTATATATATATACATATATATGTATTTATGTGTATATATATTTATATGTAGAATATATATATTTTATATATTTTTTATATATTTATATATATAGAAATGGGATGGTTACATGGTCTCTAGAACAGGTTACAGTACCAACCATAAGAAGCTCTGTAAAAGGAATGAGGTTCACATGTTTGGGAGAATGAGAAACAGTGGTTGTGGGGGGACGGGACATTATAGAATTAAATGGTGTCATATATGACAGCAGGGCCTTATCAAGTGGGAACTTTTGGACTGGCTTACAGAGGTAGGATCTTGTTTGGGTTGCAATGAAAAGTCTTAGGACAACTTTGGTTTTATACTTTAAAAAGATTCAATTCTGCTTCACAAGAATGATTTTCCTTTGTAGGTAGAAATGCTCTAGGTGGGCAAAACTGAAGAGGAGATCAGTTAGACTACTGTTAAACCAGTTCAGGTAAGAGATGATGGTGGCTGGCAAGCGCAGGACACCTGTGGGCCCTACAGACATGGTTTCCTGAAGCCTGGGGTCTTCTTAGCTTATCCCCACCACCTATAACTGGGGGGTCAGGTCTCTGAAGATACACGCTTTGTGGTTGTCTTAATTTTTTTTTTTAAATGTAATGTTTATTTTATTTTTGAGACAAAGAGACAGAACATGAGAGACAGAGGGGCAGAGAGAGAGGGAGATACAGAATCCAGGCTCTGGGGGTGGAATGGAGGGGAGATTTAACTCACAAACCACAAGACCATGATCTGAGTTGAAGTCAGATGCATTACCGACTGAGCCACCCAGGGACCCTTTGGTTGTCTTATATAATTGAGTATCAGTTGGAACTAATTCTCTTGATTATATAGACTTTATTTTAGTTTGCACTTACAAATGACCAATTTTTCTAGTACATAGCTGTAGACATTTAACCTGAATTTTACACAGCAAAACATATCTTAGTGAAAATTTAAAAGATAATTTTTCATTCTCATTCCATTTCTCATTCCATTTTTGCTCAAAAACAGAAGTTAGAAAATACAAAATGAACCTTAGAGTATGGAATGGTACAGTAATTATCAGCTAAATATTTTTAAATGGAAAATTTTACTACTATTACCCAACCAATTTAAAGCTATTTCTATTTCTGCTTAAGGAGGTTTCTTTGAGTCTGTATGCATCATGAACAACTTTAAACTAATAAAATTTTATAATTTTGGCTAATGTCATATTTGTCATTAAAGTGAACAAGGAAGTGCGCTGAATTGTATTTAAAAGATTAATACATTGTATTACTTTTAAATATCATTACTAAAGAACCAGAGAAAAATATGCAATTCTTTGGAGCCCATGCATGACCAGTAGCTAATTTTTCAAGTTTATTGTGTCAGAGTCATGCTTTCTGGATTCCATAAGCAATTAGTTTGAATTAAGTGTTTGCTGAATCGCATTAAATTTGGGTAAAAGTTTTTAAAGAATTTATTGAAGACCAAGAACAAGGAGAAATTCAACTTCTTAGTTGATGTGTACATTGATTTTCAAGAAGAAGGTTAAAATCTTAGTAAAAAAATATCTCTTTATTTCTGACTTATACAAGTTTAGGCCTTAGTTCAGAGAATATGCTGTCTCTCTCTTCCTTTCCGATAACACTGACAAGTATGCCTTTGTTTGATTTATTAGCAAAAGTGTCAGCAAATCTTCTCTCATGCAAGGGGTCCAAAATACAGTGACCTAAATAACCAAAAATGTGTTTCATCATCATTTTGCATTTGGAGGGGAAGAAGATCATTACTTGACAGTGTCTGCCTTTCTCAATATGCACCTTCAGTTTTGTAGACCAATGGACTGAGTACCTTTCATTCCCTCGCATATTTTTGCATACCTACTTCATTTTTTAAAAGTTTCAATTGATTCACGGTATCTTTCCATGTATTTTAGAGATGACATTGTAGGCTGAGAAGACCAGTACTAAGATAAATTAAAAATATAGCATTCTTCAGCTATAATAATCTATAGTATAATAAACTGCAGTGAGGACCACTCACTCATGCAAATATGTGAAAAGGTCCCAAATCGTTACTGATAGATACTGGAGTTTTCTAAGAAACTTAAGTGTCTGAATATTTTTACATAACTTATTTGGAGATGGCTAACTAGATTTATATTACCTATAGATATTTCTATTAAACTATTTGTTATGCAATATATCCTCCTTACAAATGGATCAAACACAGATTTACTATAAATTAAGGGGTAAATACCAATATGCTTGCCTTCTTTTAAAAAGACACTTAAGTGTTTTTATTTATTTTTGAGAGCCTGAGAGAGACAGAGCACGAGTGAGGGAGGGACAGAGAGAGAAGGGGACAGAATCTGAAGCAGGTTCCAGGCTCCAAACTGTCAACACAGAGCCCAACACGGGGCTTGAACCCACAAAGCATGAGATCATGATCTGAACCAAAGTTGGACGCTTAACCAACTGAGCCACCCATGTGCACCCAATATGCTTAACTTCTTAATACAGAGTTAAATGCTCTTAAAATGTCAGATATATCTATGTATACTTATATATATGTGTGTATATACTTATATGTGTATGCATATATATTCCTGTTATTCATACATGTATAAGCATATATATATATTCTTCACTTACTATTATTTTATTGAAATAATATGTTCTCATTAAATAACAGTTAAAGTACAGAAATAAGATAAAAAGCTAATATTCTTTTTCATGTCTTTCTTTTTTCTCAAAGTCTGCTTAGAAATTCCTCCTCAAAGATCTTTGCAACCACGAGTTTTGTATGTATATTCCCAGCATAAACTACATGGTTTTCCTTGTTATTTCCTACTATTGAAATAATATTCTCGTATTTTTATCAAACTTTTAAAAAAATTTAAGATGCTTTGGGCACCTTTTATTTTAGTACACATAATTTCATTTTTTATTATTTAGAAAAGTTTTAAAACTAACAATTACACTTGGTGAAGAAAAATAAAGAAGCCATGTAAAACTTAAACAACATATAACCCTTTCTTGAAATACTATTAATAGTCTTGTGTATTTCCAATATAAGATAGTGTTATATTACAGTTTAATTGATTTCTGTTTTATTTAAACATAAAGCATGGAATGCTTCTCAGTCTTTCTAAGACTGCTTAAATATGTCATTAACTGGAAATAGCATTGTTTTTTAAACAATCAGTGTAATGGAAGGGTGTATTTTTTCAATTTTTCTGTAATTACAAATGATGTTTTAATAAACATGTCTATATACAGATAGCCATATTTTAAATGCATTTATGTGGTTCCACTTAAGGCTTTGTAAACTTGAGTTTTTAGCAATATCACAGAATGTTTACATAGACTGTACTTCAGATGGTGAAATCCAAATCCTTTACAGATAAGGGAGCTCTGGTTTTCCAATATCACATAGTAATACCACTGCCACCACAAAAAGCCCCCCCTTTTTTTTCTCTTGGAATTGCTTCTATGTTTTACTGCTTTATAAATGCACATTTGTTGATCAGATGGTGAACTCAGGGCCTCTGACAATCCAACATCATGCCATGTTTAATTTGCTTCATACTTGGAACAGTGATTTTGCTCTGCAGATTTTTTTTTCTAAATTTCCCAATTCTGAAATTATAAACTCTCCTCACCAATTATGGTACCCTCTATCCTTATCCTTCTCTGCAGATTTATTTTCTTGATTGCAATTATTACCTTGAATTATTTACTTTTTGGTTTATTTATTCAAAAGGTTCATGCTTCTTTTCTGTCACTTAGAATACAAGTGTCAAGATGTCATGAAGAAACTGTTTGTCTTTTACTCACAGCAATAGCTCTAGTGTTTAGAATGATGCCTAACATAGCAGTTGCTTAAGTTTATTTTTTTGAAGAAACCCTTTTCTTCCCTTTTTACTAATACAAGGAGAATTTTCCTTTCATTTGTCATAAATGTTATCATATACTGTATCATGTTCCCATTATTATTATTTATTTTTTTAATGTTTATTTTTGAAAGAGAGAGAGAGAGAGAAAGAGAGAGAGAGGGCACCAGCAGGGAGGGACAGAGAGGGAGGCAGGCAGAGAATCTCAGGCAGGCTTCGTGCTGTCAGCACAGAGCCCATCACAAGGCTCAGTCTCACGAACCCAGAAGATCATGACCTGAGCCAAGATAGAGTTAAAAGCTTAAAGGACTGAGCCACCCAGGTGCCCCTTGTTATTTTTAAATGCTTTCCTCAGAGCCCTGTGGCTTCCTGCTCTCAAAGGAGCAGATTTTATTTATAGATAATTTTTACTCTTACTTTTTTTCTTTTTTCTCTGCTTGGCAAATTGAGGAAGGACTGTTGCAGGTCAAAATCTTTCATTTTCAGACTTGGGGCATTTTCGTTAATTTATGATCACTTCTTCCCATTCTATATCTCCTGTTATTTCTATTTATTCACTTTCTAGGAGACCATATTTTGCCTTTAAACTGCCTTCTCTTACCTTTCCTTTCTATACCTTTGTCTTCGGCTTTCTGACCTGGGAGGTCTCTTTAGTGTTGAATTTTTATTTCTTTTGCTGTCATGTTTCATTTACTAACAGTTTTACCTCATCTTTTGAATCTTCTTTTTTGTAGCTGTCCTTTCTTCTGTTTTGGAAGCAGACATTTCTTCAATCATTATTATTCCCTGAGTCATCATTGTTTCCAAAGTGGTTAATTTTGATTTTCTTTGTACTTTTATTCCTTTTCTTTCTTCAGTTGTTTGGTGATGTTCAGTTGTTTGAATTGTATTTGTGAATGGATGAGAAGATTGGTTACTACAGACGGTTGGGAAGCGTTTGGTCCCCTCTGGGTAGGTTTGCTTCAGCTCCAGACTCCTCTGCTTGGACTGTGGTAGTACAGAAGGGAGAGGAGTTAGCAAACAGGATTCACTTCCGCGCACAAGTTCCCTCACCCAACACACATCCTATTCTCGGAAAAGTTTAATCTCTTACTCTAACATTCTCACTAGGAGTTTTAGTTAAACTCTGGCAACTTTTTAGAACACAAAATTTGTTTTTACTTTGGGAGGCAGCAGCACTTCTGCTGTTCTCTCTGGATGTGTGGTGATGATGGTGACCCTGTTGTTCCAAATGTGGGTACTGGGATTATTGTCTTCATATTATCCCCACTCTGAATGCACGCCATCTGAGTACGGTGCCTTTCTGATGTTTCCCAGGGGAGACCTTTCAGTGACGAGAACCACAGTCGTCTCCTCACCTGCCGGGTCTCATCATTCTTTCTTACACCATTCTCAGCACCTGTAGATGCTCTCACCTCAAGGTTATTGTGATTATATCAGGGTTATCTCTACTCCATTTTGAATACGCTGCCGCACCTCCAATGTAATTTTGAGAAAAAGAGGTGAACATATGTATGTGTAGACTTCGTCTTACATGGAACACATGGGATCTTTTTTACATTTTGCCTTAATGTGTTTTTCTGGAAGTACTTGACCAGGCAAATAATACTTCAAACCTATGTTTTCAAATGATTGAAATTGTAAATGCTACTAAAGACTGTATGACAAATGAGGCTTTCTCCCTCAGACTTAGAGATACTCGACAAACTGTTTTCTATATAATTCTTTCTGAATGTTAAAATCTATTAGAATTTTATACATGTCCACTTTAATAGTTTTTTCTGTTTCTCAATATTTTTTGCATCATCCAAATATTGCTAACTCTAAGGAAAGTATGGTATCTATTCAGTAGCAATGTTTTTAAATACCTATTGATACTTTTGATTTACTTCATCCTATTACATTTTATGTTAACTGGGCTGCTTACGTGTGTCAGAACAGAAATATTAGCATCTTCATTCGCAGACTGTGGAACCATACTAATTATACAATGGGCTCTTGGGGCCACATGGGGGTAGATATTGATTCTTATAAGACTATCCTTGAACGGCTGTTGTAGCAAAATGTAAAGGAGGGTGAATTTTGTTTCTCACTTTTTGCTTTTTACCACACTTATTTCAGGTTGCTGATATCTATAATGAGCAGATTTTACTTCTATTTCTTTTCTATGGAGAAGAGATTTGGTAATAATTTATTTCCCAAAGTCAGTGGTCTCTTATAGTTCTGGTGATTTTTCTGTGGGTCTGGCTATTAGAAATTGCTGAGAACTAGGTGGAAAACATAGTGCTTGATATTGTTTCCACAGATTTTATGCTTCATTTGTTCTGTAGAAAAATGAACACAAGCTTTTCAAATAGCCGTTTCTTGCTCAAATGTGTTTTTAGGACCTAGTTCTAAAGCTCTCTAGTACTTTGGCTCACTATCAAGAGTAGTGCTGTGAGCAGCAATTCCATAATATAGTATTGCTTTTGTTATTTTATGGCAATCTGCAGGCACTCAGGAGAACTGGATTGGCAATTCATATAATTCTACCACATGATGCAAATTTCCTTGAACTGCAAGGTAGCATTTGTCTTAGTAGTAACATGAAGGTGAACACTGAGTACTGTAGAAAAACCAGTGATTTATGATTCATGGGAACGATTCTGCCCCACCGGCTGGTTAAGTGTGGGGCTTTAACAGCTATAAAGCATAAATCTACTGTCTATGAGGCTACTTGGTTTTATTACTATTTTTCTAACTTGAGAATTTTCCTGTTGGGGATAGAACCACCTTGTCTCATCATTTATTACTCACGATTAAAGCTTTTGTTGCAGCACGAGTCTGCATATGGCGGTATTAGAAATTCCTAGTTGTATAAAGGATAGCTTTCATCGATTCTCTCAGGCTCTCTCATTCTCCTCCTTACAGTTTAAGGAAGGAGGCTAGTTGTAAAAGAAAGTAGATCAGTACAAGATTCAGGGGCATGAAGAGTCCAATTCTGAGAAACTAGGGGAATAATGCAAAGGAAAACTGAGGTAGCTTTCACAACAAGAAAAAACAAACCAAACCTGTCAAAGTGACTGAGGAAAAGCAGAGTAAGGAAGTTATGCTGGTATAATTCTTCTTAAAGGTAGGAAAAAGGGAAACAAAGGGAAGAGAGATGGAATGGGAAGAATAAGAGTTGAATCTTTTCCTGCATACAGTTAAGGTCTTTGTCTATCTGATCATTTCTACTCTTGATTTTTTTCCTTCCACTTTGGATCTATTCCTGGCAATTTATTTATGCAATTATACACATTCTTTATATATTTCATCAAAATATTTCATCAAAGAGGAAAATGCATTTCTTGTGTTTACGACCTTTGTTTAACAAATGAATGATATGTATGTGTGTGTATGTGTTTATGCAACTGTCATGTAGTTACTAGCACTTTTCAAACTGGCATTTGGAGTGTTATAAAGTCTTGTGTAGAGATGTTATATCTTAGAGATTGCTATATGTTACCCCACAGTGGCTATTAGCTTAAACCGGAAATGACTTCCTCAAATGGACAAATCAAAAGGTGGTTGTCAATGGCTAATACCAGAGTGAAATGAAGATTGAATTTCAGGTTTGGCAGTTTTCTGCGGATGTATATCAGGACAGCAGAAGTCTTTGGTAGTGGGCGCTTTGGTGGTTCAATAGGTTAAGCGTCCAACTTTGGCTCAGGTCATGATCTCAAAGTTCATGGGTTCGAGCCCTATGTCAGGCTCTGCGCTGTTAGCTCAGAGCCTGCAACCTGCTTTGGATTCTGTGTCTCCTTTTCTCTCTACCCTTCCCCTATCTCTGTCTCTCTTTCTCAAAAGTGAATTTAAAAAAAAGTCTTTGGTAGAAAAGTTTTTTTTTCAGAAGTCTGGTGGTCTATGGCCTACTCCAGCTTCACAAATTATTCATTCGGTGACTAGAACATGGGCCTTTATTATTTTAGCCCATTTTTTCTCCCTATCTGGAAAGGACAAATAATGCATCCCCAATTGCCACATGCTGCTATTATGAGTACCAATAGATAATATACTCAAAAGCATATGCAGACTACTCAGTACTAGAGAAACATAAAGAATCACCTTCAGAATGCGGGAGACCATCACATATGCACATCATTATATCTACTTTAAATTTCATATAATATGCAGGAAATTTTTCTTTGATTATAGTATTCTACAAGAGAATTTCCCACTAGATTCTTCTGCTATTATTATAACTTTATAATAATATTTCAGGACAGATTTACTTTTGACAAATTCCTAACTGTTATCAAATTATTCCAATATGCCATACAAATAAACACTTTCCATATGAAAATACAGAATATGTGTCATTAGTAAATAGCCCAAGGAATAAACCACTTGAGTAATTGTTTGCCATGTTGTGATACCAATTTTGATTTCTTAGCAATAAGTGATAATAATAAGTAATAAGTGATACCCACATAAAAGATATTTTTAATAGAGTTAATGCCTGCCAAGAAGAATCCTTCAGATAACTTTATAATTTAACACTATAGACAAAGCTTGAATGTAATTCAGTGACAGCAGAATTAAATTTGAATTACATTTATTGATCTTTGATTACATGTTTCAGTTTTAAATTTAGAAAAATGGTTAGATTGAATCACTCAAACAAACATAATCATAACCAATGATATGAGATATATTCTCCATAACATTTTACTCTTATGTTAAATATATATTGTTTATAAATTGCAGGAACATAAATTTAGAAGTTTCAGGGAAAATATTTCTTAATAAACTGAAAGTTTGTTATATGTCATGTTTTAAATGTTGAAACGTTTAACCAAGACTTAAAACAATGATCGAAATTCACTCATCAGTAACTCTGCTTTGAGAAAACAGGAAGCAAAATACTTAAAGTATCCAACTATAATGCTTATCTGACCATACTACTATTAATAGAAAGCATCTTCCAGAAAAATTAGAAGTCTGAAAATGCACAGACCATATGCATTGTTTAAATCACAGAGGTGATTCATATACATGCAGTCATGTTAAGTGAGGCACCATATAATTGAGATCAGTATGAATTTACATTTTATTGAATTCATTTCAGTGTTACCAGCAATATGAATCACTTTTCAACATAGATCTATATTTCACTGATTAGTTGATTAGATTAAACAAGGTTACTGCTTTTCCCAAACCAGTCACACACTGACACGTGGTATGCAAGACGATTAGATATAACCCTCCGTACCAAACATTTATCCTGGAGATCTGGGATCATATACCGCTATCATTGAAGAATGAAAAGGTCACCAGCTTCGTTATGTGCTTTAGTGTCTGGCTAACATTCAAAGTTCACGCATCAAACAACAGGTTGAAGTATCTATTTTCTCTACAAAGACAATAGATTTTCAGAACCAGGGCCCAATGAGAAAAGTTTAAAATCAAGACAACTTTCTAGACTTTTGTTTTTTCCAGAGGCTATCGCTAAACTAATCATATAACCTAATTAATTGTATTCCTTGAAGCATGGTCAGGACACAAATCTTTAGAATTACTTTACCTACACCATGTATGAATCTCATGTTGAGGAGTAGTTCCAGGTCAGCAAGCTAAATGCTTTGGAAAACTGTGCAAGAATGATTGTTTAGGAAAGATGAGAATATATTCTGATGTAAACAAGTTTTAACATGTTGAAAGTAGAATGTCTGCATGCAAATAGGCAAGATTTGCTAATGGAATGTTTTCTCACTAATATTATCCCCAGGGCCTGAATATTTCTGGGTGATATGTAAGCCAATCTTTCCAAAATAATATAGCTGAATAATACGTCAGAAAGAAGGACGGGGTTGTTCATGATGAACTGGTTATGGCTTTTGTAATCCAGTGCATGAAGAAAAAACATGTTATTTATAAAGACAGATGAGAATGCACAGTGCACTGAATTCACTACAAGTTTTAAATAATTTACAGAGACATATTGGGCTACAGTTTAGAGTCTAAATTTATATTGGATTTTAGAGAATTCTTCTCCAAGGATTCTCACAGCTCTGATATTTGGGTGGGAGGGACACTCACTATATTCAATTCCTGTCCCTCTATGTTCAGAGCACATTGAGAGTGTTCTCTGCCATGGCAAATGTTCCCTAAGAAATAAACTGGGGTTACCAGGAAATGTTTCTGCATTTGTATGTCCTATCAACATGTCACTGTCCTATACATCTTGTGATACATTTTAGTGTAAAGGCACCATCAGGCATCCCTAAATTGAACTCAAGAAGGAACAGATTTACTAGAAAACTACAGACTTCCGTACAGGTAAATTTTCCAAATGTAATTGTAGGTGTGCTTGTTTCAATTCTGATTTGTTCTATCATTTCAGGCTCACAATGTTCTTTTTCTTTGCCCTGGCTAATAGCATTTAGTTTACCAGTAGTTTCATTTAGTAATAATCACCCCAAATTAAGTAGCATTATTACCCCCCCCCCCGCCTCATGTTGTCCTTTTGGAATCGTGGTATTGAAATAGAAATTATGAAAGTTTCTCCTCACAGAATCTAGTGTCAATGGACGAGAAAAGAGTGCTATTCTATTCTGTGATTTTTACCAATAAGCACTCCCTTGAAGTGTTTTTTTGAATTCCTGTACTGAGAGTCACTATCCTTGGGCAAAAAACTAAGATGCTGTGTGCCCACATTAGAAGTAAAATGCAGCGCTCACAGTAACTGACGGACCTGTTTATAACAAAGTTTGAGTGAGAAAGAATTAAAAATAACTAAGTGCTTTACAACATTCCAAATGGAAACTCACACTAACAACTCCCACCTGCTGTACTATGACTATTCTTTTTTTTTTTAAGTATTTGTTTCTTTTTTCTTCTTTTTTTCTGTGCTTTTTTGTTTTTTGTGGGAGAGGGTACACAGAAGGGACAGACTGAGAGGGAGACAGAGAGAATCAGACTGAGCAGAGTGAAAGGGAGAGAGCAAGAGTTGCAGGCAGGCTCTTCATCAGTGTGGTGCAGAGCGCAGTGCTAGGCTAGAATGAACAACAGTGGGATCATGACCTGAGCCGAAGTTGGACGCTTAGCCAACTGAGCCACCCAGGTGCCCCAGTGCTATGATCATTCTAACTTGACTTAACCACATTCATACCCTTAGTTTGTTGCTTTGTCTTCTTATCCTTCCTTAAAGATAGAAAATAACATGAACGGGATATCATTCATTCTCAGGGTAAAAGAGGAGTAAGGCAGTAGAACTTTAGGAATTAATAACTGAAAGTGATGAGAGTATATGAGATGAGAACACAGTAGAAATATTTGAAGGGACAACCAAGTAAGATGTGGGAGCAAGAGTATGTATGTCAGTACCTCATTGTTAATGAATGAAAATCATCAGCATTTCCACCGACCCACTTACATTCCTACCTATCCATCCACCATTTATCTTTTATGTATCCATTTGTTATTTATCAAGCAGAAGTTGTTTTTCTTTTGTGTTGCTTTGATTTTTTCTACTCTTTGCTTGGAAAAATTATTCTTCAGTACATTGATTAATGATATTGGATTTTCAGAAATTTTCCAGATTTTATGTGGCTTTCCATGAGGCTTGAGCTAACTATTGATAAACTGCAATATAACTCAGGAAACTTGCTTAGTTTCCTGTATAGGAAAAAAAAAAAAGTTTTAATAGCTAAAGGCAAATGAATTGACCAGAAAAAGGCTTGAGTTTCAGAGTTGCATAATTTCATTGTGTTGTCTTTGCTTGGGATGCAGTGTTTGCAAATGTAACCATTCTAATGTTTATCAGAGTGTTTTGCACAAAATGTGCCTTATGTGCCACCCCAGAAAAATATTCTTAACATTGTACGTTAGGGAGAAAATAACTCACTAACATTGCTTTGCTCTGTCTCATACGCTTTCTTCCTATATTCTTACTCTAGCAGTCCCTAAATGTGGGTTTTCTTATGCTTATCTTTTGCCTCTAATTTTATCTAAATATAAAAATAATTGTTTTAATGCTATTTTTACCAGTCTTGTATGGACTTGTATTTTTACCAGTCTATAGCTTATCCTGACAAACACAACAACCATAATTTTCTGGGCCTTGGAAAGGCCTAAAACAAATTCTTTCATTTCAGCAAAGGAAGAAATTAGAATGGGGCACTTCAAAGGCACAAAGCTTCATCCGCTTGTGGAATACGGAATGGACACACAAAGTTTCGAGGTCCCTAAACTAACTAAATTACTTTAATTCATTAAGCATGTCCTTTCTTTGCTCTTACTTAGCACTGTTGTGATTATAGAGTAGTGGTGTGTTATTTGTGAGTTGCCTGTGTTTCTAAGAGCAGCTACTGGCTCTGAATTTCCTGGCACTTCTTCCTACCTAGAAGAGTACCTGACATTTGGTAGAAGCTCTTTAAGAATATTTGGATTAATGGTTGTGTCTGGGACATATGGCCTTAATAATGAGCCCATGTGTCACCTTTCAGAATAAATTGTTTACAGTGTTGGATTTTTCATTGTGAATTAAAACTACATTAATTAAAATACCTTAATATTTTATATTTAAAACTGTATTTATAAAATAGAATAAAATCATGAAAACACAAATTAATACTTTTTATATTTTAATAAGAACTAGATATTAAACATCTTATGGTATCCTTATTGACTCTGTAGAAGGTATACCTACTTTGGCACTGCTCTGCTTTTATTCTCTGTTTCTTACTATTGGGCTAATTCTTATTAATTTAATTTATAATTTAACCATATGGAAAAAAGTGGAATTTAAATAAATTTAATAAGAAAAGAAGATATATTTTACTTTTAAAATTATTATTTCTTAGATTTCTACTACCATATTTAAAACAAGAACTCATTATAACATGCAGTCTAATGAATTCAATAGATATTAAAAAAATTATATCTGTCTATATGATGTTTTAGATAATAGTCTAATGATATTATATAAATTTAATGGTAAACATTTTAATTTTAAAAATGTATAAATTTTATACTTAATGACAGTTGATTCACAAATTTTTAGTGTGTTTTCTTTTATCTTTCATGTTTCCCTTTGACATATTAAATAATTATGGCTACTTTTTCAAAATAAGTGCCTCTATAAAACCATTAAGAAGAGTTTTATTGTGTCCTACAATACATAAATTCAGTGGCATGTAAGCTATTGTTAATTTTCTGTGTTAACTTGGCTAGATTGCAGTTCCCAGATATTTGATCAAACATTATTTTAGATATTTTTTTGAGAATCATTTTTGAATGATGTCAATATTTAAATCAGTGGGCTTTGAATAAAATACATTGCCTTCCATAATGTAGGTGGATCTCTCCCAATCAGCTGAAGACTTTAACAGAAAAATACTGACCTCTGTCCATGAACAAGAAGGAATTCTGACAGCGAACTGCCTTTGGACTTGAACTGCAACCTTTCCCTGAGTCTCCAGCCTGCAGTTCTACCTCATTAGATTTTAAACTTGCCAAGCCTCCATAATCATGTGAGCCAATTCTTTAAAATCTCTCTGTCTTGACATTTAAATCCAAGAGGCACAGAGAACTCCCCTCAGATGTAACTTGAATCAACCTTCTGAATGACATATCATAGTGAAGCTGGCAAAATATAAGAACAAAGAGAGAATTCTGAAAGCAGCTAGAATAAAAGGGCCTTAAGATACAAAGGGAAACCTATCAGAGTGGTGACACACCTATCTACTGAAACTTGGCAGGCCAGAAAGGAATGGCAGGAAATCTTCAATGTGATGAACAGAAAAAAATATGCAGCCAAGAATCCTCTATCCAGCAAGTCTGTCATTCAGAATAGAGGGAGAAATAAGTCTTTCTAAATAAACAAAAGTTGAAAGAATTCATCACCAATAAACCAGCCCTACAAGAAATACTGAGGGGGACTCTCTGAGGGAAATGTTGCAAGGAATGCAAGATGCTAGAGACACACCACAAGCATGAATCCTACAGAGGACACAGTAATTCTAACCCCATATTTTAAAACAATAACACTGAATGTAAATGGACTAAATGCTCCAATCAAAAGACATAGGGAAGCAGAATGGATAAAAACCAAAAATCCATCTATGTGCTGTCTACAAGAAACTCATTTTAGACCTGACAACACCTTCAGATTGAAAGTATAGGGATAGAGAAATATCTATCATGCTACTGGAAGTCACAAGAAAGCTGGAGTAGCTATACCTATATCAGACAAACTGGACTTTAAAGTAAAGACAGTAACAAGGGATGAAGAAGGGCATTATATAATAATTGCAGGGTCTATCCATCAGGAAGAGCTAACAATTATAAATGTCTGGGCATCGAATATGGGAGCACCCAACACATAAAACAAATAATCACATACAGAAACAATCCTATGGATAAGAATGTGCTAACAGCAGGGGACTTTAATACTCCACTTACAGCAATGAATAGATCAACTAGACAGAATATCACTAAAGAAACAATGGACTTGAATGACGCATTGGACCAGATGGATTTGACAGATATATTTAGAACTCTATATGCTGAGGCCATGGAATTCACTTTCTTCTCAAGTGTGCATGTCACATCCTCCAAGATAGATCACATACTGGGTCATAAGCAGCCCTCAAAAAATATAAAAGAATTGAGATCATACCATGCACACTTGCAGATCACAATGCTATGAAATTTGAAATCAATCACAGGAAAAAGTGTCAAAAAACTGCCAAAAACATGGAGGTTAAAGAGCACCCTCCTTAAGAATGAATGGGCCAATCAGGCAATTGGAGGAGAAATTTAAAAATATAAGGAAACACATGAAAATGAAAATACAACAACCCAAACTCTTTGGAATGCAGCAAAGGCAGTCCTAAGAGGAAAATGCATTGCACTCCAGGCCTATTTCAAGAAACTAGAAAAAGTGCAAATACAAAATAACAGCGCACCTAAAGAACTAGAACCAGAGCAGCAAGAGCACCCCCAAACTCAGCAGAAGAGAAATAATAAAGATCAGGGCAGAAATAAACAATATAGAATCAAAACAAACAAACAAACAAACAAAACAACCAGTTGAACAGATCAACAAAACCAAGAGTTGGTTTTTTGAAAAAATAAATAGAATTGATAAGCCTCTAGCCAGGCTTCTCATTAAGGAAAGAGAGAGGACACAAAAGGACAAAATCACAAATAAAAATGGAGTTATTACAACTAATCCCTCAGAAATACAAGCAATTATAAGGAAATACTATGAAAAATTATATGCCGACAAACTGGAAAACCTAGAATAAATGGACAAATTCCTAAACACACACACTACCAAATTTCACACGGGATGAGATAGAAAAATCTGAACAGACCCATAACTCATGCAGAAGAATGAAACTAGATCATTCTCTCACACCATACACAAAAATAAACTCCAAGTGGATAAAGGACCTGAATGTGGGACAGGATACCATCCAAACCCTAGAGGAGAAAGCAGGAAACAACCTCTTTGTCCTCAAAAGCAGCAATTTCTTGACACATCCCCAAAGGCAAGGGGATCAAGAGCAAAAATGAACTATTGGGACCTCATCAAGATAAAAAGCTTCTGCACGGCAAAGGAAACAATAAAACTAATAGGCAACTGACGGAATGGGAAAAGATAGTTGCAAATCACATATCAGATAAAGGACTAGTACCCAAAATCTATAAGGAACTCACCAAACTTCACACCCAAAAAACAAATAATCCAGTGAAGAAATGGGTAGAAGACATGAACAGACACTTCTCCAAAGAGGACATCCAGATGGCCCACAGACACATGAAACGATGCTCAGTGTCCCTCCTCATCAGGGAAATACAAATCAAAACCACACTGAGATACCACCTCACGCCAGTCAG
Organism: Hyaena hyaena; assembly: GCF_003009895.1. Classification (NCBI taxonomy): domain Eukaryota; kingdom Metazoa; phylum Chordata; class Mammalia; order Carnivora; family Hyaenidae; genus Hyaena; species Hyaena hyaena. The sequence goes on from NW_024081285.1 coordinate 39,036, forward strand.
AGTGGCTAAAATGAGCAAATCAGAGAACTCTAGATGCTGGCGAGGATGTGGAGAAACGGGCACCCTCCTCCACTGTTGGTGGGNACAGTGGCACTAAATTCATATCTTTCATGGCTAACAGACACATTAAATGATGCTCAGGGTCCCTCATCATCAGGGAAATACAAATCAAAACCACACTGAGATACCACCTCACGCCAGTCAGAGTGGCTAAAATGAGCAAATCAGAGAACTCTAGATGCTGGCGAGGATGTGGAGAAACGGGCACCCTCCTACACTGTTGGTGGGAATGTAAACCGGTGCAGCCCCTCTGGGAAACAGTGTGGAGGTTCCTCAGGAAACTAACAATAGAGCTCCCCTATGACCCAGCAATAGCACTGCTAGGAATTTACCCAAGGGATACAGAAGTGCTGATGGATAGGAGCTTATGTATGCCAATGTTCATAGCAGCACTCTCAACAATAGTCAAATCATGGAAAGAGCGTAAGTGTCCGTCAACTGTCGAATGGATCAAGAAAATGTGCTTTATCTATACAATGGACTACTACATGGCAATGAGAAAGAATGAAAGGCCATTTGTAGTAGCGCGGATGGAACTTGAGGGTGTTAATGCTGAGCGAAATAAGTCAGGCAGAGAAAGACAGATACCATATACTTCCACTTACAGGAGGATTAGGAGAAACTTAACGGATGACCATGGGGGAGGAAAAAGGGAAAAATAGTTGGGGAGAGGGAGGGAGGCAAACCATGAGAGATTTTTGAATACTAAGAACAAATTGAGGGCTGATGGTGGGGGAGAGGGAAAGAAGTTTGATGGGCAAGGAGGAGGGCACTTTTTGGGATGAGCACTGTGTTTTAGACGGAATCCAACTTGACAATAAACTATGAAAGAAAAAAAATATGGTGGCAGAATGGAAATTGTAACTACCATAAATAAAATAAAATAAAATCTCTCTGTCTCTGTCTCTCCATCTCTCTGTCTCTGTCTAGATCACACACACACAAACATTCTGTTGGTTCTGTTTTCTGTGTCTCTAAACAACTTTAATACAATAGACTTTACTTATATTACTGTTGAAACAGATATATCTAGCAGTTGAATACTACGTTAAACACGAGTCTATTATTCTAATTTTTTTCTTCCCCCTTCAATTCTATTCCTGTCCTGTATTTTGGAAAAAGATAAACCACAATCTTACTGAATTTGTTTTCGATCAGTAGCTCAATTGGTTTTGTGAGGACACTAAATATATAAATTTAAGAATCGATTATATACAAAGAATATACTGATAAGCATTTTGGAATAACATTGTACATTACCATTATTATATCATAAGCACTTGTTTTTACATTTCTCTCTCTTTTTTTAATATTTATTTTTGAAAGAGAGAGGCAGAACGTGAGTGGGGAAGGGGCAGAGAGAAGGAGACACAGAATCTGAAGCAGGCTCCAGGCTCTGAGCCGTCAGCACAGAGCCCAATGGGGGTTTGTACCCACGAACTGTGGGATCATGACCTGAGTGAAGTCGGTTGCCCAACTGACTGAACCACCCAGGCGCCCCTTTACATTTCTCTTTAAAGTGGTACACCGTTGGCAAAAGACAGGATTAATGCTTATTACTCAGCTGTGTCCTTGCTGCCTGTCTCCTATGCCTGATAGTTCCCAGAGCATCCTCACGAAACACTGTTCTCTGTGTGTGGTAGTTGCTGCTGCTCTTGTTTCCAGTATGCCAGCTGTAATGTCATCATGTGTTCTGTTTTGAGTGTCTTATTTATAAGCCTTGCAATAACAAGTCCTCCATAAACATTTTATAAAGTATTTGAGTCTCGCTATAGTTTAACAATAGGCTCTATTTGAAAGTCATGTGGCCATTCCATAAAACACAAGCATATTGAACCAATTTAAAATGGAAACAATCGGGGGAGGCTGGGTGGCTCAGCCAGTTAAGCGTGCAGCCCCGGTTCAGGTCAGGATCTCAGAGTCTGTGGGTGTGAGCCCCTCTGTGCTGACGACTCAAGAGCCTGCTTCGGATTCTGCGTCTCCCTCTCCCTCTGCCCTCCTAGGTTCACGCTCTGTCTCTTCCTCCTTCAAAAATAAATAAAAACATGAAATGGTGCTGTGAGGTTTTTTCCAAGTTTTATTTAAATTTCAGTTAGTTGGCATACAGTGTAATATTAGTTTCAGGTCTATACTTTAGTGATTCCACAAGTCGGTACAACACCCAGTGCTCAGCACAAGTGCCCTCCTTAATCCCCATCACCTATTTAACCCCACCAGTTCTCTATAGTTGAGTCTGTTTCCTGGTTTGCCTTTCTTTTTTCTCCCCTATGTTCATCTGTTTTGTTTCTTCTATATGACATATGAATGAAATCATATGGTATTTGTCTTTCTCTGACTGACTTATTTTGCTTAGCATAATATTGTCTATCTTGGTGTTGTATTTTGTGATGGTGTTTTCTTCAGGGTACTTTATGGAAGGCAGTGTGGATCCTTAAATACTTCTAAAGTGGACCGTAGTTATGATCCGTTTTTATTTGCTACAAATACCAATTTCTGATTGAGATAATCTAGTACTTCATCATTAATGATGCAAAAGCTGAGAGAGGTGGCAGTGGATAGTTTTTAAATTGTAAAATATCTATCATGGTACAGAGATTGGTTTCTCATAATAGGTGATAACAGGATGACAGGAGGCATTGACATATTTTTATCCATAGAAAGATATATGTTTTATTGATATAAACATTGATTCCCAATTTAGACTTAGTCACTAGGAATATCTGAGTCAATGAATCTTGGTATTGATGTGAATAGTAATCAATTACTACTTTACGTTGCTGAAGTCATAAATCATAGTTATATGGCATTTTGGTGTTACTGTTTTCTAATTTCCCATGACATTCTCAGATCAATACCTCACTATTTACTAAATTAAGAAAACAGTTTATTCTTATAACTCATTTGTAGTACAGAACATTTTACAATTACGAAGCTGATCTTTTAACTTTTCTAACTCCTAAAAGACACTGCAAGATGAAACGTGATTAAGAGAACCTATGTTCTTGACACCTTTGAATCTTAAGTAACTTGGTTTATAATTGATGATTGATGCACATTTTTATTTCTAAATGTGAAGATTACATAAACAAATAGGTAGTTACATTATTTTATTAAGAGACATGCCACTTAAAGCATTATTATAAATGCAAAATACTTGAAACTGAATTAAGTATTTTAACCTGAGCCATAAAATTAGTTGCTAGAATGCAGACTGAGAAGATAATTGCCAGATTTCAGCATCAGTATGTACCATTTCCTAAAACTTTAGAAGTGTTATGACAGTCGTTAAAATATAAAAAGCTGCACCTAGATGAAATTGACTCATCAAAAGAAATATACAGCAAAGAGACTACAGAATGGGTCTGGAAAATTAAGGCCTGGTGCTCTCTGCCTAAATCATTGTTACACGCTAATTAGTGCTGTGCTCTGATTTGAGGCTTTACATTTGTTCCTTTGAAGATTTTCTTAAAATTGTATTCAAAGGAAAGGCTCTTTTTTAATAAAACTGTATAATTCTCCATTCACTTGGGAAACATAGCTTCCCAGCATAATGCTGCTGAAAACCAGGAGCTGACTTCCAATAGAGGTGCTAATTATTAACACTCCAATATCAGCCAAACACTGCATTCTATTAGACCAAAATAAAATAATAGTGCACGAATATTTCTCTCTTATTCAGATAAGTACTTGAAAAATTCAATAATTTTCATTAAATACATAAATGTGAATATTAAAAATAAAGATTTTCCCTGTGTGATTTATTATGTACGGTCTGAAAAGGAAAGCTAAAGGAAGGCATCATTATATGGCATAAAAAGGAATTTTTTGCTGTTAATTATAATGTAAATTCATCATTATACCAGGGGAAAAGAATGACTTCACATTTAAAACCATCAGGCATTGCTGGTCACTCAAAATAAAGATGCATTAATCTTTAATAATTCATAGAGTACAATATGGATGAGGATAATATAAAAAGATGAGATACCTTAAAATGATTTTTTTAAAAATCTAGGAATGGTCTGTTATAAATGGAAACTTGACAGAAGAAAAGAGGGCATTTTCCATTGTCTTCTAAAAGATAGAGAAGCTAATAAGAAAATTTACACAGACATTAGTTAGCTGCCCACAATCTGCAAAATACCTTATTTACTACTGTCTCTTTTCTCCATCAGTTTCAAAATGATGCTGAATGTAATCTAGTGTCCTATTCCTAAGTGAAGAAAGTTATCATTGTCATGTTAGAAAAGAAAGGATCTTGGACTGGAACTTAAAATAATGAACTTGTTTAAACATAAAGTCTGTGTGTCCTTGGGAAATTAAATTATCCTCCCGGACTCTCTCTTTCCTCATGTGTCCAATCAGAATCAGACTAGCTGTTTTCCAAAAGTTCACAATTTATACATTGAAATCAAGGCAGCTTTGACCCAGAAATGTGGTAGCTACAGGGAGAGTGGGTAATTTTTTATCATGTCAATTTAAATACACGATACTTCCAAGAATTTCCTTTCATTTAAAGTTCCAAGTAAGAACTGGACACAAGCAATGTTTGTTGCACTTTGAAAGTTGTCATCCTTTTACCCAGGGAGGGACATGTGCAGAGTTGCGCATGTTCTCCTTCTGTTCCATGACCAGCTCTCCTTGTCAATTTCTAGCCGTGCTCATCTACTAGCTGCTTAGGGGTCAGCTCACAGACGGGAGCAGCAGAGAGCCAAAAACACAGACATCTAACTTGCCCCCTTGTGGCTCCACTCTAGTAGCTTTCTGCAAACTCTGACATTTTCATTTAGATCAGGACCATTTAGTGACTTTTTTTGCATCCCTTCCTGACCTTTAATTCTTCCGTTCTCCAACGATTGTGTACGATCTTATTTATATAATAAGTTCCTGATTTTCTAATACCCATTGTGACCCTGCTTTCTTGATAAAGCCCTAGCTGATGTAGTTGATGAATGTAGTGTCAGGTGAGCACACTTTACAAGGTTCATAGATAACATATATGTAATAATTGAATGCAAAGTAAATGCCTACATACCTTTAATTTTATAGATCCAGGGCAGTTATTAGAAAATTATAGAATTCTTAAGTATATTTAAGGTTGAAAGTAGTATTAAATCCAGGTACTCTAGGTTTTATATCATTTCACTTTCCTGGACTTTGTCTTTTAAACTCTGTTTAATTTTGTTAGTCAATAACTTTGTGTGGGTGTGTTTTAGAGAGAGAGTGAGGGAATGTGGGTGGGGAGAGAAACAGAAGGAGAGAGAAAGAATCTCACACAGGCCCCATGCTCAATGCAGAGCCTGATGCAAGGCTCAATCCCATGACACTGGAATTACAACCTGAGCAGAGATCAAGAGTCAGATGCTCAACCAACTGAGCCACCCAAATGCCCCTAGATAGTCAATATCCTAAAGGAAATTTTGAAATAATCTTGAATTGCTATTCAAATAAGCTAAATGAAGATAAAAAGAATGTTGAATACAAACACATTTGTGGACAGTTTACTAATATGGAAACTACTATAATCAGACAGTATCAGAGCTAATCTGACACAATTCATTGAAGAGATAAAGTTTTTCTTGGTTTGTAAACCCCAAGTGAATATTTTTTATTATCACAACATCATTTTCCAAAAGCATTGATTCATGTCTATCATGGAGCCTGTGTGGGGGTGGGCAGGGGTAGGAGCGATTACTCAGATTTCCCCAATCATACTTCCTTACTCTTTTCATGATGTGATGGAATACATTAGGCCATTTCCTGAGAATACTGCTATCAAAATTTGGGGACTTGTGAAGGCTATAGAAGCAACAGAAAAATGTGTGTATACCTGTCAGTTTGTGTGTCTGTCTTAGTCAAAAGTTTTATTTATATTTTTAAATTTAAACCAAATGTCTGCTTATAAACTGTGACTTTCAGAGAAACCCAAGCTCATGAATGAGGATTTCTCAGAGATAGGGTGCATAAAGATAGGTCCTGAAATATCTGAAAATTCAGTTCACAGTTAAGGTTCTAGATAAACTGAGGAAGTAAAAAAAGTATCAGCAGTAGGTCCTAGCAGTGACCATGGGGTAGATTAATAGGGAGACTGCCTATCCTATGCCACCATAAACAGAAGAAAGATACTCAAAAAACTTCTAGGACACTAAGAGATTTCAGGTCTATCTTATTTCCTAGAATGTTTTTTTTATTTTACTTTTGGGATTTAAATAGTGTATTATTCAAGTATTGAGAGAAATATTAAAAGAGAGATCAACTAGAACCCCCTTTCCCCCAAATAATATTCTAGACTCATGCTTTACATATATTGTGGCCAATAATCTTGTTCTTTACTGATGGGAACTAAAGTATGAAAAAACAAACTGGAGGAGGACAGGGAAAATGTAATGTAAATATTTTTTCCCAAGAATTTTGGGCAACATGCCAATTTTTCATGACTTAGAGCCAAGACAGAACAAATCGTAAAATATTTTTATGAAACTCATTTCAAATCAGTAATTAGTTCCATAGTCAAGAGAAAGAAAATCCTACATATGAATTACCTAACTCAGATGGTTGTCCAACAAACAACTAACAAAGTCATGGAAAGGAGAACTCAAGAGGAACAGAGTAGGTAGGGCCAAAGGATGGTGTTGTTATCTTTTCTCTATAACAACGTGTGGGAGGATAGTTGCTGTATTCATCAGAATTAGTTGTGACCACAAAAGTTCAAAACACAAATAGCAGCAGTATAAGTAAGACAAAAATTTCTTTTTTCTGTAGAATAAAGCCAAGTTTTAGCAGTTCAGGGTTATTTTCATAGTTAATTTTGTGCTTTCACAAAATTGTCAGTATGGTAGGCAGAATTCTAACATGACCCCCAAGAATTTTACCGCCTACTCTACACACCTTTAGACAAAAAATTGTGACATTATTCTAACCCATAGAATATAGAAAATCTAAAGGGATTTTGCAAGTGCAATTTAGGTTCCTAATCCGTTGACCTTGTGTTAGGAATAAAAGGAAAGTTATCCATGGTGGGCCTAACAAGTAGTTGAGCCTTTTAAAAGAGAGTTCAGACTTTCCTTAAATTAGAGACTTGAAGCAGCAGATACATTGTCCTTTTGGCCTCAAAGGAGCAAACTGCCATGTTGTAACAAAGGGCACAAAGCGGGAAAAGCTGGGCCACTGCCAGGGTCCGAGTGCCTCAGTCCTGCAACTACTAGGAACTGACTTTTGCCAACACAACACGGGCTTTGAAGCTGACCTCTGGCATCAGAGCAGACCACAACTCCAGCTGGCACCTTTATTTACATCCCTGTGTGACTCTGAACAGAGAACTAGCCTAAACCATGCTCAAATTCCTGCCCTCCGAAATCTCAGTTTCATCTCACAGTAGATTACTTTACTCCATGATGTAAGACTCTTTGAACACTTGTTCTAATACTCTTATATAAAAAAGTAACACACAGAAAGGATTTTTTAAAAGGAGACGGATAATGAGAAGAAAAGGCAGTGCCTCACATCAAGGACACTTCCTAAATTTCACTGAAAACAATTCTGCTTATTTTTCACTCACTAGAGCATGGTCTTCTGACCATCTTTAGCTTCAAGGCTCCTTGCTCTGGTGAGTTATTGAGGGTTCTCTGTCCAAGAAAGAATGTAAGAATGGATATTAGGGAAACACTGAGAGTCTGTACCACAAATTTTGGATTCATTACAAGTGCTAATGGGGAGGAGGCAGTGGGATGGCTGTGCCCAGCCAGAATTTTACCAGAACAGAGACCTGGTTGCACTAGAAGAGATTCATATTAAGTCTGGCATTGAAGGAGTCCTTGGGCAAATTAGAGCAGAGAACTTTCCTAGTCTGGGGAAGGAAAGAGACATTGAAATCCAAGAGGCACAGAGAATTCCCCTCAGACATAACTTGAATCAACCTTCTGCACAACATATAGTGAAACTGGCAAAATATAAGGACAAAGAGAGAATTCTGAAAGCAGGTAGGATAAAAGGGCCTTAACATACAAAGGGGAACCTATCAGAGTAGTGACAGACCTATCTACTGAAACTTGGCAGGCCAGAAAGGAATGGCAGGAAATCTTCAATGTGATGAACAGGAAAAATATGCAGCCAAGAATCCTCAATACAGCAAGCTTGTCATTCAGAAAAGAAGGAGAAATAAAAGTCTTCCCAAATAAACAAAAATTGAAAGAATTCATCACCACTAAACCAGCCCTACAAGAAATCATGAAGCGGGACTCTGAGGGAAATGCTGCAAGGAACACAAGGTACCAGAGACACCACCACAAGCATGAATCCCACAAAGGACACAATGACTCTAACCCCATATTTTTCAATAATGACACTGAACATAAATGGCTGAATGCTCCAGTCAAAAGACATAGGGTAGCAGAAGGTATAAAAAACAAAATCCATCTATTTGCTATCTATAAGACACTCATCTTAGATCTGACGACACTTTCCAATTGGAAGTAAGGGATGAAGAAATATATATCATGCTACTGGAAGTCAAAATAAACTAGAGTAGCTATACTTATACCAGACAAACTGGACTTTAAAGTAAAGACAGTAACAAGGGATGAAGAAGGGCATTATAAAATAATTAAAGGGTCTATCCATCAGGAAGAGCTAACAATTATAAATGTCTAGGCATCGAATATGGGAACACCCAAATACATAAAACAATTGATCACATACAGAAACAATCTTATGGATAAGAATGTTAAGAGCAGGGGACTTTAATATTCCACTTACAGCAATGGATAGATCAACTAGACAGAATATCACTAAAGAAACAATGGACTTGAATGACACACTGGACCAGATGGATTTGACAGATATATTCAGAACTCTACATGCTGAGGCCATGGAATTTACTTTCTTCTCAAGTGTGCATGGCACATCCTCCAAGATAGATTACATACTGGGACATAAAGCACCCCTCAATAAATGTAAAAAAATTGAGATCATACCATGCACACTTTCAGATCACTATGCTATGAAACTTGAAATCAGTCACAGGAAGAAGTCTGGAAAACCTTCAAAAATATGGAGATTAAAGAACACCCTACTAAAGAATGAATGGGCCAATCAGGCAATTAGAGAAGAAATTAAAAAATATATGGAAACAAATGCAAACGAAAATACAACAATCTAAACTCTATAGAATATAGCAAAGGCAGTCGTAAGAGGAAAGTACATTACACTCCAGACCTATTTCAAGAAATTAGAAAAAGCACAAGTGCAAAATCTAACAGTGCACCTAAAGGAACTAGAGAGAGCGCAACAAGAGCACCCCAAACAAAATAGGAGAAGAGAAATAATAAAAATCAGGGCAAAAATAAACAATATCGACACCAAAAAACTAGTTGAACCGATCAACAAAACCAAGAGTTAGTTTTTGGAAAAATAAACAAAATTGAGAAACCTCTAGCCAGGCTTTTCAAAAAGAAAACAGAAAGCACTAAAATAAACAAAATCATGAATGAAAATGGACTGATTACAACCAACCCCTCAGAAATACAAGCAATTATCAGGGAATGCTATGAAAAATTATATGCCAACAAATTGGACAATTTAGGAGAAATGGACAAATTCCTAAACACACACTCACTACCAAAATTCACACGGGAAGAGATAGGAAATCTGAACAGACCCACAACTAGTGAGGAAATCAAATCATGTATCTGAAGTCTCCCAACAAATAAGAGCCCTGGACCTGATGGCTTCCCTGGGGAATTCTACCAGACATTTAAAACACAATTAATACCCATTCATCTCAAGCTATTCCAAAAAATAAAAATCAAAGGAAAACTACCAGACTCATTTTATGAAGCCAGCATCACTTTGATTACCAAGCCAGACAGAGACCCAGCAAAAAAAAGAGAACTACAGGCCAATATCCTTGATGAATACGGATGCAAAAATCCTCAACAAGATACTTGCAAATCGAATGCAACAGCACCTAAAAATAATTATCCACCATGATCAAGTGGGATTCATTCCTGGGTTACAGGGCTGGTTCAATATTTGCAAAACAATCAATGTGATATATCACATTAACAAAAGAAAAGATAAAAACCGTATGATCCTGTCGACAGATGCAGAAAAAGCATTTGACAAAATACAGCATCCTTCTTAATAAAGATCCTCGAGAATGTTGGGATAGAAGGAACTTACTTAAACATCATAAAAGCCATCTATGAGTAGCGCTCAGCTAACATCATCCTCAGTGGGGAAAAACTGAGAGCTTTCCCCCTGAGATCAGGAACACGACAGGGATATTCACTCTCACCACTGCTGTTTACAATAGTGCCTGAAGTCATAGTATCAGCAATCAGACTACAAAGGTAATAAACGGCATCAGAATTGGCAAAGTCAAACTTTCACTTTTCACAGATGACATGATACTCTACATAGAAAACCCAACAGACTCCACCAGAAGCCTACTAGAACTGATCCATGAATTCAGCAAAATTGTAGGATACAAAATCAACGTACAGAAATCGGTTGCATTTATATACACCAATAATGAAGCAAGAGAAGAGAAATCAAACTGATCCCATTCACAATTGCACAAAAAAAAACCCATAAAATACCTAGGAATAAACCTAACCAAATATATAGGAGATATGTATGATGAAAACTATAGAAAACTTATGAAGGAAATTGAAGAAGACACAACGAAATGGAAAAATATTCCATGCTCATGAATTGGAAGAATAAATTTTGTTAAAATGTCATTACTACCTAAAGCAATCTACATATTCACTGCAATCCCAATCAAAATTGCACCAGCATACTTCTCAAAACTAGAACAAACTGTTCTAAAATGTGTATGGAATCACAAAAGACCCCGAATAACCAAAGTAATACTGAAGAAGAAAACCAAAATGGGAGGCATCAGCATCCCAGACTTTAGCCTCTACTACAAAGCTGTCATCATGAAGAAAGTATGGTATTGGCACAAAAACAGACACATAGACCAATGGAATAGATTTGAGAACTCAGAACCAGACTCACAAATGTATGGCCAATGAATCTTTGATAAAGCGGGATAGAGTATCCAATGGAAAAAAGACAGGCTTTTTAATAGGTGGTGCTGGGAGAACTGGACAGCAACATGCAGAAAAATGAAACTAGATCATTTTCTCATACCATACACAAAAGTAAACTCAAAATGGATAAAGAACCTGAATGTGAGACAGGAAACCATCAAAACCCTAGAGGAGAAAGCAGGAAACAACCTCCTTGTCTTCAATGAGCAGCAATTTCTTACATGACATATCCCCAAAGGCAAGGGAATCAAGAGCAAAAATTAACTATTGGGACCTCATCAAGATAAAAACCTTCTGCACAGCAAGGGAACCAATCAATAAAACTAATAGGCAACTGACAGAATGGGAAAAGATAGTTGCAAATGACATATCAGATAAAGGGCTAGTACCCAAAATCTATAAGAAACTCTCCAAACTTCACACCCAAAAAACAAATAACCCAGTGAAGACATGAATAGACACTTCTCCAAAGAGGACATCCAGATGGCCAACAGACACATGAAACGATGCTCAGCGTCCCTCATCATCAGGGAAATAAAAATCAAAACCACACAGAGATACCACCTCACGCCGGTCAGTGTAGCTAAAATGAACAAATCAAGAAACTATAGATTCTGGCGAGGATGTGGAGAAATGGGCACCCTCCTACACTGTTGGTAGGAATGTAAACTGGTGCAACCCCTCTGGAAAACAGTATGGAGGTTCCTCAAAAAATTAGCAATAGAACTCCCCTATGACCCAGAAGTAACACTGCTAGGAATTTACCCAAAGGATACAGGAGTGCTGATGCATAGGGGCATATGGACCCCAATGTTCACAGCAGCACTCTCAACAATAGCCAAAACATGAAAAGAATCTAAGTGTCCATCAGCTGATGAATGAATCAAGAAGATGTGGTTTATCTATACAATGGAATTTATACATGGCAATGAGAAAGAATGAAATCTGGCCATGTGTAGCAACATGGATGGAACTAGAGGGAGTTATGCTGAGCGAAATAAGTCAGGCAGAGAAGGACAAATACCATATGTTTGCACATATAGGTGGATTAGGAGGAAGTTAATGGAGGACGAAGTTGGAGAAGAAGGGGAAAAATAGTTGGGAAGAGGGAGGGAGACAAACCATGAAAGACTCTTGAATGCTGAGAACAAACTCAGGGCTGATGGGTGTGGGGGAGAAGGGAAGTGGGGTGATGTGCATGGGGGAGGGCACTTGTGGGGATGAGCACTGGGTGTTATATGGAAACCAACTCGACAATAAACTAAGAAAAAAAAACTAATGTAGATGTTCAGAGTTATGTTCAGAGTAAGGACATTTGTTTAACAGGCCTAGGGAATTTGAACATGTATTCAGTTACAATTTGGACACTTAGTAACAATGGAACTTTTGAAAATTGTTTATTTTTCTGATCCTCTCTATTCTCAAAGGTAAAATATTGATACTACTTATGTAAAGGATGTTTTTAAAACTGTAAGTGACATTTTAATGCAAAGAAACAAGATTGATAATATTTGGGACATGATTGGAGTAGATTCCAGATGTTTAGATTAGACATTGTATGGGTTTATGCATGATAAACTGTATATTGCAGAGAATTTCAGTTATTAGAAAGTGTTCCTGTCTTTGATATTCTTACTCAAAATTTCCAGCAGTTATGTTATTGGAGCAAGAGGAAGTCAAAATCCTTACCACTGTTCATATTGAGGTTTGGCTAACATAATTATTATACACATTGGGTTGTTGCTAAAATTTGTAAGTATATAATCTAATTAATGGATTTTTTTAGTTTTGATATTGTGTTTAAAATTGATTTGTTTACAACATCACTTTTGAATCTCTAGTGAGTTTTATTACCATAGTTCCTTTTATCACCACTCGACCTCTCATGCTCACATTATAACATGTGTTAAACTCACTCAATTATTATATAACGACATTAACAATTGTAATATATCTTATATATATTTTACAACTTGATGAGATGAGATATTAATCTATTAAAGACCTTTTATTTTAAAAATCAGTGTCCTTTCAAGTAAGCATACTGTTATGAGGTCATAAAACTGGTATCATACGGTTGCAAACAGTGTGTGGCTTTTCAGTTTCATATAATATGTTTTATATCTTTCCTTTTTAATTGTGATTACAGAAGCACAAGTTAAGGTTTTTGGATTTGAAATTTGAAGTTTTGGTTGTGATGATTATTTCCACAATCTCCAAGAAAGCTACATTACAGCTCTATTTCACAAAAATTGGCTCTTTTAACTGTAAAGATATATGATGCATATATATATATGTTATATTATATTATATATAATGGTGCATGCAGATATATTAGTTGTAATAGGGCAAGCAAGCTGTTAGAAAGCTCTCAATTTAGATCATTCTGAGTTAGTGCATCAGCTCAATGAATAAAGGGGTCTGCTACTTTTCTGATGTTCTTAAGTCTTTCTGAAGTGTTTTTTTTTTTCTGATCTAAACAAACTACATTCTCCTTGTTAAAACTGAAGAACAAAGGGTCGCAGAGATTGAACTCAATTGGAAAAAAATTAAACTGACTTTAGTTTCAGCTAATATAATGTGGCATGGAGCTGGCATTTAATTCCCATTTGTTTACAAATACCAGACAATATGGAGCTTCTGAAACCTCAGGAGGAATTCCTCTTAGAGAAGAGAAATATATTAAAAGAAAAGTAAAAGTCTCTTATCTTTTCAATTTCTACACTCAAACTGTGACATTTAAGTCATTTTAGCTCATTCAAATTCTCTGTGATAGAAACGAAATTTGAAGGCAAATATTTACTTGATAACATAAGAAACTTATAGAATCAGGAACGGTCAAAATAGATCACATAATATTGATCTATAATTATTAGATGAATTTGGAAGTTATATTACTCGTATTTATTTTAGTAAAAGGCTATCATTTCTTGAAACAAATGAAAAATCATTTGGTTCTAGAAGAGAGGTGGCATGTAACTCCGAAACTGGCACGAGATAGCTCTGTCAGTTGACAAGCAGGGGGATTTGGTGAGCCACAGCACGTAAGTAACTACAGCCACCAATAACAGTTCTATTGCTGCATCAGGTCTGTAGCCCTACAACCTTTTTGAAATGAGTGCTCTGTAGAAGGACGTTAAAGAGTTTTATGCACTTTGCCAGGCAGAACATTTAAGCTCTGGGTTGGAAAATACCTGGAAGTCCTGTGATAATAAAGGAACAATTGCAAAGTACTGAAATGTTCCTGAGATGACTTCATAATGCCTCCTATCTCCTCATCTTTTAATTCTAGTTTCATAACTAGCTCTTTTATACATCATGGGGTACAATCTTAACTTGTGAAGTTAAAAAAAAAACAAGTTTGTCAGCATATTGAAAAGAACTCATATTTGGTTTATCATGTAAAACATGTTATTTTTAAAAACAAGGCAGATTTAATTTAGGCATTTAATTTTGGGGAGTGGTTTTTCTTTAATTTGTTATAATATTTCTCCCCCTTATGGTTTCATTCAAATATTACTGTAGCCTACAATGATTCCCCTCTCCCCTTTTTTTGTTTTTTGTTTTTTGCTCCGACACTCAAAAGGGCTTTAGTAATTTTGGAATCTCATGAGAGATTTTCAGGAAAACAAAATACATTAAAAGTAAACTAATTCTTGATATTATTTATAAAATCTTAACAAAATACATTGTAACGAATACATTTTTATTACCAAAACTTCCTATAGTATGATTCTAGATATAGAAAATGAACCACATCGCTGAATCCCATCCATTCTACAATGTAAACATGTGGAAAAACACATTTGATTCTGAGCTCATGATCATGTAATAATTTTTAACAACCCTCTTTTAATTTCACATTTCACATAATTATCTCATATATGTGCTACATTGTAAAAGGTGTTTCAAATCAAGTTTACTTCTAACTTTAACAGTTTATTATAATCATTATTATTCCCACATGACAGATGAGAAAACTGAGGTTCCAGCCGGGTACCTAATTTAATGAACATTACTTTCCTAGTAGGTGGTAACAGGTGCTCCACAATAAAACTCCATTTCTTTTCCCGGAATAATCTTCATTCCACTGAAGGTGCTTCAGTGTTCTCTCATTTTACTTGTTACGGTTAATCCTTCACTCTACTGAAACATGAATTCTTAAGATGCTATTCAAAGAAGCAAACCTTACACTACAAAATTGTAATTGCTTGTTGTGTAAGCATGCACAAAATTAATATATTTTATTTTAAATTCCTCACTCCCTAATTTCTAAAAGTAATGATTTATTACTAAATAGATAAATAACTGCAGAACATATGACCAGAGAAACAAAACAAGGAAATATTTGTTATAAAACTGAGACAAACTGCTTTATCATTTTCAGTTGCAAATATAATCCTATTCCTTCTATTTTTCAAATAATTTCTAGAGTCCTAGGTGTTTTGGTTAGCAAGAAGCATAACACGTCCCTCCCACCCCGTCTTAAATGACTGAGGAACCAAGAGCATGAATGTCAAGTGAAAGGTATTGGCCCATCTTTCTGACAACAGAGAAGAGGCAGGTAAATGAATATCAAAAGTGGTCTGTCTGCCGGAACGTATCATTGGGCTGCTGCTTCACTGCATCGCTGTGGGAACACCCTTTCCCAAGAATCTTGACACAACCCTCATAGCTCTGTTTCGTTTCATAATTTGCAACTTTGCACCATGTTCCAAAGTTAGAGCACTTTTAGTTCACCTTCACGTACTTAACCTTATCCTCAAAGCAGAGCATTTTGTCAGGTAATTAAGCCTGGAGACTCCAGGTTTGTCCCTCTATTGTGTCTGAGATCGGAATAGCCACAAAACCTTAAGCCCTTGGTGTTAGTGCAGATCATCAGCCCAGATGGTGGCTTCCTTTAGGGGAAATTTTCCTCTAGGACCTTTGATACATTTTCATGCCAGAAGGTGAAACTTAGAATAGTCTCTAAACTTTCAAAAAGGTTCTGATAAAGTGAATTGTCAAAGGGAAAGAGATCATGATTCTATTCAATTTGTTTCAATAGAAGCTCCCTAATGCATATTCAAATACAGCCTGTGTTTCCTATACCAATACATATCAATAGGCAAGAGGAGTAATACAATTTTCATCAAATCAGGAGTGATTCTGTTACACAGGACAATAAATAGCTACTGACTTCACACTTGTGGAAATGAGACTTCATGCTGTGTATCTTGCCATAAAAACAAAAATAAGCTCCAGTTACAAGATGCCTTGCTTGAGCAAACTGCACAGCAGGTTCTATTAGTCTGATGTTAGTAATTCAACACCCTCTACCTCCAACCCATTCAATCTAACAGTTCTTGCAGGAAAGCAAAAAAATCTCTCAAGTAAAAACATATAATTGTATGAATATGATATAGTTTCTTAATAAGAATTTCCTATAATGGACATTGAGCCTGTTTGCGGTTCTTTACCATTCTGAAAGGACTGCTATGAACATTCTCAAACATTTACTTTCATTTCTTAGTCAACTACCTGGTATTAAAACTGCTGAGTCATAGGGTAGATATATGTGTAATTTTGTTAAAAATTTTTAAAATTACCATTTTTTTCCCAAATTGATTTAGTGTTTTGGAATCTCACTAGGAATATATGGAAGTTTTCGCTGTTTATGTATTTGCCAATACTTCATGTTCTAAGTCTATTTTAATTTTAGTCATTTGGGTGGATGTGGAGTAGTAGTTTATTGTGGTTTTAATTTGCATTGTTTTCTACCAGTATCAGAAATGTAAGGATGGTTATTATGTCTAGTGATCATAATATCCCATATAGGATAAGGGATGATTATGAATACTTTTCTGCCAACAATTTCCACAACTTGGATGAGATGAGCAACTTTCTTGAAAAATGCAACTTGCCCAAACTGACATAAGACAAAGACAAAAATCTGAGTAATCTCATGTGTAGTAAATAAATGTAATCCATTTCCATAAACTTTTCAAACAAGAAAACTCCAGGACCAGATGGTATCACTATAACTTCTTTCAAACATTTAAGGGAGGATATTACCAATCTTACATAAACTTTTTCACAATATAGAGGAGGAGGAAATACTTCTAAACCCACAGAAATATATTAAAATATAGCAATACTAGAAGCTAATATGTCCACATGAACTTATATGTAAAATTAACTTATAATATTTTAGAAAATCGAAGTCAGTAATAGGTAGAAAGAATGCTCAAAGCTAATAGGTTTTATCACAGGAGTACGAGATCAATTTAACTTCCTAAAATCAACTGATGTAGTTTGTCATATTAACAGAATAAAGAAGAAAAAGTACAAATTAAACTTCAATCAATGAGAAATACTGAAATATGAAATTTGACACTCCTTCAGAATTAAAACTTGCAACAATTTAGTAGTAGAAGCAAATGTCCTCACCTTATAAATGACATTTATGAAAAACCTGGGGCCAATATCCAACTTATTATTGAAGATTTGAACACTTTCTGTCAAATTGGGAACAAGAAAAAAAATGCCCATTCTCACCACTTCTATGGAGGTTTTAGCCATTGCAGAAAGCAAATAATAGAAATAAAAGAAGAAATAATGACACAAAGATAAAAGAGAAGAAGTAAATTTATTTGTAGATGGCATGGTGTTTACACATAAAATCATCAGGAGCCTATGATGTAATTACTAGGACTAATCAGTGAATTCAGTCAGATATCAAGATATAAGATTAGTATACCAAAAGCACTTGTATTTCTATATAATAATGAACAAAAATCTCAAAAACTTCACCTTTTTTGTAAATGAAGTTTACTCACCTACATAGTATCTCAGAGTGACTTCTCCCCACGTTATTACAGTTGAGTACTTGAGACAGAGATCACAGAGCCTGCAAAACCTAAAATATTTACTCTCTATAGAAAGCCAAAAATATTTCCACTATATAGATATGCTAACACAATCTAGAATATACTAGAAACTTCTTTAAGTGGTTTTTGCTACCTTGAAGGGTCCAGACCACGTACAAATTGCTGCAGCTTGTCTACTGACCACAGAGAATGCTTCTTTCTTGTTAGAAATCAATCCCGTAAGACTTTAGCTTTAACAGTCCCTTCTCCAGACACTGAACTGTGAATAATCACAAGACTATTTTATCGTAATTATTATTTTATTTAAATGTAATAATTTCCATTTTTTTTTTTTATCAAATAAGAAAAGTAATATGCTCAGCTGTCATAACACCATCTGGATGTTAACATGTTCTTTTTTTTTTTTTTTGGCGGGTATAGTAAAAGAGCTGGATGTTAACATGTTCAAATGTACTTTTAAAAAAGGCATCATTTATTTTCATTATAGTATGGAATCTACCTAGAAAGCATGGGAAGCACTGTTTTTTCATTAGTCCTATATGTCTTCGGTTTCATCATGTCTGCTATTTGCTGGCATTTCAGTAGTGTATATTTAAAAGCATACTACCGAGGGATATAAGGAATCTAGTAATGACTTATTTCTGATAACGCTTAAATCAGTTTATAGTCATATATTTCTCAGAGCACGTTTCTCTTATGATTTGCATTAATCTTTGAACATGCAGACACTTTTTAATATGTTTCCTCTTACTGGCTTTTGCTGGTGGCCTTTGTCATTGACATGAATTGGGGATTTAAAGAGCACAAAGCAAAATAAAAGAAAGGAGGAAATTTTACCTCAGTTGTTCACAATTACAGTGAAATATTTAGGTCAATCAAGAAAACTAAAAAAATTATAAATTAAAAAAATGTTTATGTTTCCCATAAAATATCTTAAAGATTCACTTGAAGCTAAACCTTGAATTCAGGCTTCTAAAGAAACATGCTGATTGTGATGTATGACACAAACTCAACATAAATAATTTATCCTTTAGACTTTTATTGAATGTGTCTATCTTCATTTGGGCAAGACGTAAAAGAGAAAGACCATCTGTTGGCTTAATATTAGTATTATTCATACTTTATCTTACTTTTAACCTCTAATCTTAAGATTCATGTGAATATTAGCATTTGTAAAGTTACAATGCTGCCTATGTATTTCTCCCAACCAATTTTCTTTCATGAAAAATACTAAATTACCTTTTACAGGGTCAGCCTAAAGAAAAAATCACAGGATACAATAAATCCTTTTAATCTTCCTATGTCCACATTTGGCCTTAATCTCCTTGGTCATTTTTGGGCACAAATATCCAGAATAAAATTTTATTTTCCTCAGAGTAGAGGAACATGTTCTGCGGCTTTCATGTTTAACAACTCCACAACCTTTGCTCAAGATTAAATACTTCATTGTGTCTACAGGCAGTTGCATATTTATTACTCCCGCGGCAGTGGTATTTGAAATAAATGGAATTGAATGACTCTGTGAAATAGTTTCTGAAATCCATATATCGTGAGTTGCTCTATCTCAAAGGAAAAGAAAATATTTCTGATCCTCACTCTGAGAAGAACGGTCCATGTGAGACACACCAAGGCAATGAAAGTGAAGGACATTTTAATACTGTCCATTGTGGCTCAGCTCCTTTTTTGACATTTTTATGAACTCTTGGAATCATAGAAATGGTTCTTCATATTTTTATTCTTTTCCTAAAAAGGAAAAAAAATATTTCTCTGGATTTTATGTATCACAATTCCACAACATCCTTCAAATCCACCAATTAGTCATATTTGCCATTTGACTATTTACCAAAATAAGCATAACATGTATGTTATTGAACATATGTTTAATAATGGGTTTAATAATAATAATATTAATGGGCATATATATTATATATATTTGGGGTTTTTTTTTTGACTCATATACTATTAATTTCAAACCTCACTCCCATCATACTGGACTCCACACTTTTCTGATATAAGTCCCAGGACATAACCACACCTAAGCATTTTCTCTTACTCTTCCCTCTACCTAGAATTTTTCAGCAAGTATATATGTGTATGATTGTTCTCCCTCTTCCTGAAAGTTTCTGCCAAAAACTCCCTCACTGGAAAGGTCATCAGTGACTCATAACCTCTTTCCCAACTGCCTTCCTTCATTATGTTTTCATAGTTTTATCACCCATGTATGTCTTCATTTGCTTGTTCATTGTCTTCTTTCATGAAATGTTAGCTCCATGAAAGAAAATGTTATATATATGCATATATTACATATATGTATACACACACATGCAAACACACACACACATATAGTGTACAAATATATAAAATTAAAAAATTTTAAATATATATCCCAATTTAGGGGCACCTGGGTGGCTCTGTCAGTTGAGTGTCCGGCTTCGGGTCAGGTCATGATCTCGCAGTTCGTGGGTTCGAGCCCCGCGTCAGGCTCTGTGCTGACAGCTAGCTCAGAGCCTGGAGCCTGCTTCACATTCTGTGTCTCCCTCTCTCTCTGACCCTCTCCTGCTCACGCTCTGTCTCTCTCTGTCTCAAAAATAAAGAATAAAAAAAAAATTTTTTAAATATATCCCAATTTATACTTCTATGTGGAACAAAGCTAGTGGATTTCTTGAATGTCAAATGAATCTTATTTTGTGCATACTGAAGCTAAATTAAACACCTGAGATCATTTAATTACATATTTTGCTAAATTCACATTTTAAAAAAGGAAATGATAATTATTAGAAAAAACTAAAATTCATCAATGTAAAATAATTGTCTTTCAAAAGTAACTCTTCAAGGAATTCTTCAAAAATGAGTCATTGACATATTTCTATGGTAATAACTCCTTAATCAGAGAGCAACCTGAGGACCTCAACACTACTTATCAACATAGTGTGTTAATATTCAATATAATACTGAGTTTGCAAAAAAAAGTGAAATAAAGCCATGATTTAATAAAAAAGTCAGTGAAGTGTATAAATATATTTAAATGAGTAGAGTAAGTGAATAAGGTAAAAGTCAATGTTTTGTTTCTGAAAAGAATAAATTCCAGTTACCTGTGAATTGCGTCCATATGAAGAGTCTAATTTCTTAATAATGGGGAAAGTTCAGTTACTATTTTGTCTTGCTGGCCAGCCAAATGTTTAAGATAAATAGATATTTAAGATAATTCTTGGCTGCCTAACTTCCTAATTCATCACATATTTTTACTTGTGTAGAAATATTTTCTTTTTTTCTCAAAGCTTCCACATCACCAATAGTGTTAGAATTAAGCCTTTTTAAAAAATAATAAAAGCACCAACAGAAATAGGGAAATTTCAGAGCTACTTCTTAATTTTAAGAAGTAATCATGATTTTTAGAGTAAACAATGTGTCACAGCCACAAAAATGCTTAGCTATTGAGTCAGGAAAGCTGAGTGACACCTGAATCCAGAAGTGTCTCTTCTAATTCCATTTCTCTCTTCCTTTTCATTTTCACCTAAATAATTGACTCCATACTTTTGGGTTATGTCTGTAGATAACTATCTTTACCACACATTTAACTTCAGTCATTTCACATCTGTGATTTCTATGTTTGTATGTGTTTCTTAAAACACATGATAATTCTTCATTTTTTAAAAAAAAATTAAAATATTTATTTGTTTAGTCCGAGAGAGAGAGCAGAGAGGGAGCAAGGAGAGAGAATCCCAAGCAGGCTCCATGCTGACAGCACAGAACCTGACGGGGGCTCAAACTCACAAACTGTGAAATCATGACCTGAGCTGGAATTAAGAGTAGAACTCTTAATTGACTGAGGCACCCGAGTGCCCCTCATATGATTACCTTTCCATGTTCTAATCACAAAATTTGTCTATCCAAAACTGTTACTCCTTCTGAATTATATTTATTTCTTCATTTTGATACTGCTTTCAAATTCACATGTTTAGCCATTATGTTTTAAGTTAATGCATAGAAAACTCAGTATTATTCATGAGTAGCTTTCAAGATATTTTCACCTAAAAATCATTCTATGGAATTTATGTTTATTGATATGAATATTGTTCTTATTTATGTGTGCTTTTTTAAAATGTTTTATTTATTTCTGAGAGAGAGAGAGACAGCGTGAGCAGGGGAGGGTCAGAGAGAGAGGGAGACACAGAATCTGAAACAGCCTCCAGGCTCTGAGCAAGCTGTCAGCACAGAGCCCGATGCGGGGCTCGAACCCACGAACTGTGAGATCATGACCTGAGCCGAAGTTGGATGCTTAACCGACTGAGCCACCCAGGGACCCCTATGTCTGCTTTTGTACATTTCTTTTTCCTGGGCCTTTATTGTCTTTCCCTACAATTTCCGTAAAACTCTCTAGATTTGGAAAATTGAATATTAGCTAAATTACCTCATTGTTTTCCAAATGTTTGTAAGTCATAGTATATTTTCAGATACTATGATTTTTGACAATGTACTAGAAGAAATCAGTAGCTAAGTCAGTAAAGAATATAACATCATCATTTTGTGTGTGTATATACAACTACTGTTATAATATTATTAATTCTTGTTATATGAGTTTAAGAGTTTATCTCTCTGATCTGAATTTCTTGTTGTATGAGTTTAAGTGTTTATTTCTCTGATATTATATATTCACAAATAAAAATTTGGTCTTCAAAAATAGGTGATTTAATTTTCACCAACCTGGTATTATGCCACTTATTTTAAATCTTATTATGTATTATACTTCATTCAATATAACATAATAGCTGAGTTCCAAAACAGTTTACTTTCTAAAACTAGAAAAATCAGTTATACCATTGTTAAGGACCATGTTTCAGATGGACACATGAAAACTTTCAATCAAAGATTCTCCTGAATCTTCTGTGACTGTGGAAGGAATCCATTCTTTACTATCTTGGACTAGTATTTCTTCACTGATGAAGATAGTGCAAATGTTTCTTCCTCCCTAGACAATGTATAACTCCTTTGGCTATGTCCCCTTCTAGCCGATAGATCACAACATAACTTACCTAAGGTCAGATTAGGACTGATAAAGAAAGAAATAGGCTATATTTTAATGTTTTATTTATTTTTGAGAGAGAGAAAAAGGCAGCTTGAGCAGGGGAGGGTCAGAGAGAGAGGGAGACACAGAATCCAAAGCAGACTCCAGGCTCTGAGCCGGCCATCAGCACAAAGCCCAATGTGGGGCTCGAACCCACAAACCATGAGATCATGACCTGAGCTGAAGTCAGATGCTTGACTAACTGAGCCATCCAGCTGCCCTGAAATAGGCTATTTTTCAAAGGAGCTTCAGGAGCCACTTAGCATGTAAAGGAAGTATTTGTAAAAGTATGCCTGGGATTAAATTTTGGGAGTTCCTGACCAAGGGACAGAATATATAGTTAAGTAAAATAATTTGATTGATTTGGGATATGGGATTTAAGAGCCTGTCATGACATCAAGGGATGGTGTGGACATACTTTCAGGATGTCTCCTAGAAGCACAGAAAATGATGCTCTGCATTGAGATGTAAATGGCAGAATTTGCACAGCAGACAGAAATAAAAAGGCGGAAACACTTCAAGATGTAGTCATGCGAAGCAGGAGATTTATTACAGCTAGAAGAACCAATAAGAGGGCTATGCTCCATAGGAAGACATCGAGGATCCATCATTGACCAAACTGATGAGAAATCTGCTGGTGAGATTCACTAAGAAGCTTCAGTCATTTCCCTCTATGCCAGGCCTAGCAGTACATGTCTTCACAAGACTGGGCTCATTGATAAAAATAGGAATGATAGCATTACAAAACCACATTGGCTAAGTAGGAGCACTTACCTGTTAAAAGATATGGACACAGGCTTGTCATAAAATAGTGGCAAGATCAAAGAGAGACAAGGGAGGGCTGAGTTCTAGAGAGTTATGAAAACAATGAATAGAACATGAAACTTCAAGGGGAAAAATAGATTACCAGCCTATACAAGTACTAGGTAATCTATAGTTCAAAATAAATAAAGAATGAATCATTAGGAGGATGAAGATAGCCCCCAAATAAGAAGTCATTGTTCCTTGCTCAGTTGTTCATCTTGAGAAAGTGTTCAGACTAAGAATGCATTGATTGAAGTAGAGACCAAGTTCGCTGGAAGGAAAACTCTGTATATAACATCATGGGAAGTAACCATGGTAATTACTACCCTAGGCATTCTTCAGAGGACCTGTGACTATATAATTGAGTACTAGTATACTAGGAAGCAAGATAACTCAAATATTTTAGGGATTCTTGGCCACAGAACTTAGTTAACATTGATACTTCAAGACTTGAAGTGTCATCATAGCTTCCTGTTAGAGGGATGGTATATGGATGCCAGGTAGTAATTAGGGTATTAGACCTATGCTGATTATTTGCACGGCGCCTGACTGTATAGTGGGAAACACATACTTGGTGGTTATTGGAACAAAATGCAAATGTTGGTTTCCTGTTCTATGAGATCAGAAGAAAAAGGGAGGACTATGTGGATGTTGCTGGAATTGTCTCCCTAAACTTCTGCCAACCAAGATGGCAAATCAAAACAAGATCATATCCTTGGTGTAATGACAAAATCGGTGTCACCCTTAGACATCCAAAAAATCCAGATGTGATGATAGTCATCGTGTATCCATTTAATGTACCATTTTGGTCCCTGTAAAAACCAGGTGATTGTCTATGCAAAAACCAGGTGGATCCTATCATAGTGAACTGTTGTAAAAATCCATGAAACCATAGTCCCAGGGGAGCTTTTGTGCCAGGTAGAGAACCTTTGCAAAAGCAGATCAAAATGTCGGTGGGTGGGTACATATTATATGACCATTAATTAGGTGAAAGAATCATTTTCAGAAACAATTCGAATTTACTTTGGCTAGTCAATATTATACAGTTAGTCTTTTCCCTAAACTGTTAATTCTCCTGCTCTCTGTCATAATATATTCTGAAGAGGCTTGGACCTGTGGAACATTTCAAAAAACATCTCATTGTGCCACGATACTGATGATGCCATGCTGTTGGAGTGGATGAACAAGAAATGACATGTATGTTGGAGTTTTGGGTATGGATAGTAGCAGTATGGAGAGAAGATAATAAACCCTAATAAATTCAGAGGCCTGCAACATGGTAAAATAGTTCTGAGGCATACAAACTTGTCCTTTTCAAAATAAAGGGATTGTTATTGAGTCTGGTACTTCCCACCACGAAGAAGAAAGCATAATGCCTGGTAAGCCTCTTTGGATTCTGGCCAGCAAATACCACACCTGGTAGAGCTGTGAGCTGTATACAAAGGCTGTTAGGTAGTAGGGATCACACAAAGAATAACTCTGAAATATGTGTCTACTGTACTACAACAGCATTGTCTCTTGTGCCCTATTGCTGAGCAGAATCTATGGTATTAAAAGCATGAGTGATGGGAAAAGGCCCTGTGTGGAGTTTTTTGTAAGCCCCGTGAGAGAGTCTAAAACAGATTCCTGATAGTGTAACAAGCTATGCCAACCATGGTGCCAGATCGTATACCTTACAAAAAAAAAGGGGGGGAGGGTGAGAACCTAATGTGTTTCTAGGTCCTTGAGAAATGACTACTGAGATTCAGAGTGGTCATGGTGTCATAATGGCTTACTATGAGCTAGATTATTTTATAATGTGGGCCAGGACCAGCAACAATCCATCTAGTAACCTGGAATTTGTACATACCAGACCAATTTTGTGCTGTAGGATAAAGCACAAGCCAAGGTGGCACAAGTGTAAGCTATATAAATAGTTGTCTCAGAGCCTCATGTCATCCACCACTGTTTTCCCAGTCTCTTCTTCAGCTGATACCAATGTCTGTGTGGGGGTTGTCATGTAATCCATGTAACCTGATGGCAGGAGAAGGAGATGCCTGAGAGACTGCTTTACCGATGAGGTAGCTAAAAATAGATGGTGATACATTACACCCACACTTGGGAGTGCCCTTGAAAGACGGTGGTGAGGAAAATTTCTCTTATTGGGCAGACTTTTGGGTGGTACATTTCATCATCCACATTCTATAGAAAGAGAAGTGTCCCCAAGGTTATGGATTCATAGACAGTGATGAATGGCTCCTTGGATGGTCAGAGGCCATGAGAGAAAGAGCCTGATTTCTTCCTCTGCCAATCTTACTTCCTTTTCTCTCTTTCCACAAATGTTGATCCCAAGAGGAATTACTAATAAAATCCTAACACACATATCTATCTCAAAGTTTGCTCTTCAGGGAATCCCACATGTCACAAAATCCCTGATCCTGTGGTGGGTGACTTCGAATCCAACTGCCAATGCAGTGTTTCACCAGCTACAAGCAAAGGTATGAAAAACAAATCTTCCTCTTTTTTTTTTTTATAACTGTATTCTGCCCAGACTGTATTTTGAAGAAGGCAAATGCCAAATCAGAAAAATTAATTTAATCACACCCAGGTAATCTCATTCCTGGTTTATTTCTTCCTCATTTTAAAATCTAGATTTTTATTTTGTTTCTTTCAGTTTTATATGTCAAATTGATTCTAACTTCTGAGGTTAAGAAGAGAGCAGGATGGTTCTTAAACTCTCTTGTACAAATGTATCCTCATATGTACAATCATCCATTTTGATTTTTGGACTTAGTCATTGCTGCTTCTTAGCTGTTGAGATTTCTCTACTGGGGTGGCAGTGACTTTGGGGATGGGGGTGAGAGTGTGTTACTGAGTCCATTGCATCTTCATCTGGCCTCTCATTCCTATGGCCCACTCTAACACCTGAGGCCACAAATGGCTCTACCATAATCATAAGATCCCCTTTAGGCTGGTAGTTTTCTCCTCCAGCTATTTAGCTTATCCTTTTCAGTGACATGAAAGCTTTACTGCCCTCCTTTGTCTTTGATAGGCCTTGAGGATCTCAGGTTGTCCTCGCACCCCTTTTGGCCCTGATTTCAGAAGCATCTCTCTCTATTCTTCTGTCCCACGCAGTTAAAGTATTGGGGATGCCTATGGAGAAAGCTACCTTCCGAGAGTTTTAATTCCAAAGAGGAGGATTAGTGGTGGGTACTCATGATTCCTCAAACTTGTCAAATATTGTTTATTATCTCTCACACGTAGAAACTTTATTAAGTCCGGAATGTGAAAATCATCTCATATTGTCAAGCCTTCCAAAAGGCATAAACATCATTTTGACATTCAAAACAAGATTTTGTTTCTTCTCTGCACAGAACTTCACAAACTGGTTTATTGAGACCTAAAAGTTACTGTTCTTGGCACACATGCTCTAATAACCTTCCTCTGGAGGCACTTTGTGCTAGATCTCTTCCTTTGTCCCTCAAGAGATCAGTGAGGCAGAGCATACCCATGAGTTTGCCCATCTCCCCACGTCTTTCAACCTGTTCCAGAAGGACCACCTCTGTGCATCACATTTACTGCTCTGCTTGCTCTCTGGTTTCCTGTTGGACTCTCGAGAGGGCATCTGCAGCACAAGGAGAGGTGGAAAAGGGGCAGATGCAGCTCTCTTCCCACAGGGCTCCCTGGAGCTGGCGGTCACCTGAATCATTGCTTCCTTCAAGGCCACCAACTCCCCCCACTCTCTCTCTCTCTCTCTCTCCAGTATCCAGGAAGGGCACCCATCTTCAGTGTTTTTGCTTCACTGTACTAACTGCTTAGTTGTAATTAAACCATAGGTTACTGCACTGCCTTTCTATAGATAATTAGTTCTTAAAATAAGTCTATTTTGATTATTTTCCTTCAAGAGTATCATCATTTTTCTGTTTTGAAGAAAGTCCCCACTGCAGCCAGGAAGGTGAAAGGTTACTAATGATAGGATTTCATTGGGAAAAAAATGTTTGTTAACATGAAAATGTAATCTATTCCAGGTAGGCTGACACAGATACAATGAATAGCTATGATATGTCACACTGTTCTCAGTTGTGAAAACAAATGGAAACCTTCTCTAATTTGCCTTTACTCAATTCAGGGTTTTCTGGTTAAGGGAATTCTTTCTCAGAAAACGGTTGCTGCCTTCTAGGAGTATCCACATCAGAGTAAAGCATCTGGGCTATGATTATTTCTTAGACAAAGTCCTTCTCAGCAAAGATATGCATGGCACAAGAATGGTCTGGCATTTCTTGCACTTAGCACTAGCTAACCTGGGATTCAAGAATGACATCCAGCCATCGATGCAAACCTTCTGCATCCTAATGTTATACATTATTTCAAGGCAGCAGTTTTCTGTTAACTCTGTTAGTCCTTTCATGACAGCATACAGGCACTTGCCACATTTCCTCCTAATTTATGGGGACATCGGGGCACTGACTTATTATCCCAGGCTCTCTCAGACCAGCTCTTCTCTCTCTCTCATCTTTTTCAAGAAGCCAAGCATGCATATCTGTTATTTGGTTCTCACCCAAGCCTGTCTGAATTGCTGTTTCAATTCAAGTCTTGGGGACTTGTCACTTGGGAATGACGTTCCATTTTCCTGAATTGTCTATGATGCTTGAACTTTATTGATAATGGGGAAATATTCTGTTTTTCTCTGAACAATGGTAAAGAAGTACCCTTGCACAATTACCTTAAAATTGTCCTCATTTTTAAAGATGAATGAATTCCCATTCGGGTCCTGAATTTTAACAGTAGGCCTTGGTCCCTTTTTCCTCCTGAGGTAGGTGGAGCCAGTGACAGATTTTCCTCTAGGAGCCCCACTTCACTTCTAAACCTAGTCTCTCTTAGATCCTTCCTCAGCACAGGCAGACTTCATATAAAATATATTACTTCGGACACATTCCTTTTCCTCTTGACTTATTGTGCTCGAGTGCCAA
This sequence comes from Hyaena hyaena, assembly GCF_003009895.1. Taxonomy (NCBI): domain Eukaryota; kingdom Metazoa; phylum Chordata; class Mammalia; order Carnivora; family Hyaenidae; genus Hyaena; species Hyaena hyaena. Next base: position 67,840 of record NW_024081285.1, read on the forward strand.
TTCCCTCAGAGTTTTTTTTTCTTCCCTGTTTGCCATAGGAAATTCTAATGATTTTTTTCAAAATGCAAATTTGATCATGTCATCATTTCTGCTTAAAATACTGCAATGGTTTTCTTATGCTCTGAAAGAGCAAAATATATGTGAAGTATAGATATGTTATAAATATATGAATATTCTGCATGGCCTAGAAGATGTTGCACGATTTGACTCCTGAAGCATTCTCCATCTTGTTTGTTAAACTCCAGTCACTAAATTTTGATTTGTTGGAAATATACTCCACCCCACCCCCACCACATGTTTTCACATACTCTTTCCTTATATCCCCTTTTCGTGGTTGCCTGTTACTTTAAATTTTATTCTCATTTTAAGAATTCCTTTCGGGGAAACTTGTGCTGACCTTCCAATTTAAGACAACTCCTTTGTTACACGCATACACATTACTAATGTAGACATACTCTTCATCTTATACTTACAACTAGCCATAATGTTTATCTTTACCATCATCACAGGTTGAATTGTAAAAAAGAATCCAAGAATGTTAAAAAGAAAATAAGTCGATTACTCTACAATCAATTATTTGGTTGGTATTGTCTTTACTGCTAGATCCTAAATTCAAAACAGAAAACCTTATCAGGCAATATATGATCAGGTTTCACTATGGTTTTCCCAGCACTAGCCAAGTGCCTGAAACATGGTTGGCTCTCAACAAACAACATGGGTAAGGAATGAAGATCTGTCAACCCTTCTCCTACCCTCCTCCTGTGCACTAAGCTTAAGTCCACACTCATCTTTTATTTAGTCTAGAGCATGCATGATCTTTTCTTTGCATATTATTTTTCTTTCTATTTTTTAAAAATTAGCCCAGCTGTTTTCTCAAGCCAGCGTTTGAATATTATTTTCTCATAGAGATACTCTCAGATCAAAAAAAAATGATATGGGTCCACTGATATTCCTTTCACTTAACACATGCATATTTCATTTACAGAAATGGTTTCATATCTCTGTTCCTCAGTAAACTCTAAGTATCATAAGGCATGAATTATGCCTTTTTGCACATCATTTTGAATGTCCCACATCTAGCACAAAATTCGGTACCCCATGGATGGTCGTTCCTCATAATGTTACGTATGAAGTTGCAGGGTCCCTGGATTAATATGGTACAAGGGGATTCTTACAGTGAGCTGCATTTGAACTGTGTCATCAAAGAAATGGCATTATTGACACAGTTGATCTAATGCTATTTCTTATTTTAATGGTAAATAAAGACATAAATCCTTTGCCCAGAAAGCTCAAAAGCATTACCCAGGAATAACAGCGAATTCATGCATTACATCTCTTTGTTTTCCTAACTTCCACCCATACATTATTTGTTTAGTACAGCCCAAATATGTATTTCCATTACACATTTATTTGGCAACTTCTATGTAACACCTATTGTTTAAGGTATTTTGTAGGATAAAAGGAAATGTAAGACATAGTTGCTGATTTCAAAATGCTATGATTATGTTGATGAGACAATGTAATCTTATATTATGCTATTAAGGACAAGAATGTACATTGTAAAAACAAAGAGCAAATGGTGTGGTACTAAAATGTAGGAGTTTAAAGAACAAAGTGATCACTAGAGGTCAGAAGAGACAAAACAAATCAAATGTCTTGGAGGAATTGGGATTTGAGCTCGGTCCTGAAAACTGAATAGTATCTGATAGAGAAGAAAAAAAGGATATTATTCCTGGATGACACCTACATAATTATCACACCATTGCAAAGCCCCTTGTTTGAAAAAACAGCCACATCATTTCTGCAATCTATGCAGTGGTAACCCCAGTGAAGGCACATTACCTCCTGAGATCTCTTGCTATCATATTTACCATTAACATTTCAGGTATTGCTTTTTAAAAATAAATTAGAATATATTAGAAACATAAACTTCATTATGATTGATTCAATCCTATTTGTGTCTCCTATAGCCAGAATAGAGTACATTATTTATTGATTTCCTACCCACACTCTTCTACTTTACTATTGCTAAATGAATTTTGACTTATAAAGAATGACCCAAAGAGTCAAATGTCATCTCCTACTCAATAAAGTGCTAATTCCTGTTACTAAAATGATCTCTTTCTTATCCTAGAAATGTAATGCATATGTTGCTTATTATAGGATTTCAATACAATATTGATGTACTAATACCTTATCCACTTAAAGGATGTGAGGTCGAGGGTTCAAGAAAACGGATAGTCTATTCAGTTTCATCTTAGGAGTACATGCAAAATGCAAGGGTTCTGGAAGGGAGAAAGAAGACTGCCCGCTGTCACGTCTCCCATGGATTTTGCTGTAACAAGGTTTGTGCCATATTACGGTTCTGGAAGGGACTCTGCTGTGGGAATTTGAAGTAAAATTTGTTACATTCCATTAAACGAGACATACTGAGATCTTTTTTAACGTGATTAACGTTTTCTGGTGTTGTATTACTATTTCTTTATTTTGGACTTTATACTTTCAGGAGGATAGCACCGAAAGTATAAAATCTGCTGTAGACAGCAATTGTTAATTAACAGATTTAGCCCATGTAGGTGAGAAACGTCTTTATTAGAGCCAGACAGAATCCCTTCACCCAAATATCTATGTATAATATTAGCTGCAAGTTGTAAGTTTTTATCAGAACTGCAAAATAACTTATTTAAATGACTGAACTAACTCTTTGAAATGAAAAACACATATTTTTAAACATGATTTTAAAAATGAAAAAGACATGCTATAGGTTCTGCTACCATGCTCCAGTTTTCCTCCCTAACTTTCTGGTGTAACTACCCAAATAATTTATTTCCTGATTTGTTCTTGGTGCTTCTTTGTCAAGATTGTGGGGATCCTTTAGTGAGGACTGAAGTCAAGTTCCTGTGCTTTGCTATCCAGGCTGGATGTCTGCCTCAGGGTTTTAGTCTGTGCTTATGCACTGGGTCAAAGCACAGTCATTAAAACAACACATCTTTATCAATTATCTGCTGCAGACAGCTTTGCTTCCTTCCAATATATTCTGCAAAATGCTGGCTTCCTGTTTTAGTATTTAATGGTGAGGCTGTATCTCTTAGCCTCTGTCTCTAACTGAACATTCAGAATCACTGTGATTGACGGAATTTTACCTGCCGGCTGCATTCTTACATCTATGACCTGCCGTCTGCTTTTTATTAGAGTGAGAGCAATATTTTTAATCCTTTAGGCTGAAAGAAAGTTTTTATTTAGTGTAAAAGCTGAAAATAATTACTCCAATTTTATCTCATTCCATAGCATGTCTTTTCTAATAAATTAAATACTCTTTCATCACTAATGATGGCTCTGGCTCTATTGTTTAATCGGTTCATGACCAGTTTCTGTAAACTACCTTTTCACCTACGTTATTTTACTTGTTTTCTGTCTGAAATATTAAGAAAGAAAGAAAAAGAGAGAAAGAAAGAAAGAAAAGAAAGAGAAACCGTACACACACGTGCACACAAATGTGTTTCTTTTAGATCTGCTGCTTTGGTCCCTGTAAAAGGAGACCTTCAGGCTGAGGTGTCTGGGACATTTGCCTCAGAAGGGGGATTATGTATAAAGATACAGAGAATAGAGTCAAATTATACATTTCTAAGTATCTAAGTAGCCTTGAAAAGCAGGGGTTTGATTTGCAAGGACACATCTTTTTTTGAGAGAGAAAAGGTTTCAGAATTCAGAAAGCTTGCTTTTGCATATCAAAAGCAAAACCCAAAGGAATCAAGGCCTAGGGCTTACGCCACTTAAAACTTTTTTTTTTTTTTTTTTTTTGAAAAGGCGATCTCCCCCTCTCCAAGCAAAATAAGAAGGAAGTTAGAAGAAAACAATGAGTTACTTGCTGTTAGGAGTTCAGAAAATGGTCTGGACTTCTCAAATCCCAGCTCTTCAAGCAGTCGGAAAGGTAAGGTAAAGTTTGGTGTGAGTAGAGTTGGGAAAGGACTGTATCTTCCTTGTCATTCGGGGCCCTGAGAAACGGTGAGCCTGGTAGGAAAATCTCCTGTGGCAGTTCTCCGTAGAGGAGGGATTGTCGACACAGTGTCAGAGAAGGTCCCGGCAGAGAGGGCTTGAGAAAGCTCCTACTTCGTCCCTGTGGCCCAAAATAGGAAAAGTATTCAAATGAAGTGAGTTTATCATCAAAACTGGAAAGCTTTTTAGAGTAAAAGGATGCATGATTAATTGTTAATCTAGCACAAAGCAGCAAGCTTAGGGCAAACCAGGGCACACAATCACCTTAGAGAGGAACCTGGAAGTTCCGAGAGCACCAGGAGATCCAGTACAAAATCACAGATGGCAGAAAATAAAGTCTCCGTGGTGCCAGGGTTGTGGGTACCTCATCAGATGCCAGAAAGAACAGACGTTGTCATGAAGGAGCATAGAGGAAACATAGACATCTTCACCTATATTACCATTGGGCAGGAAGGACTACCCCCATAGATTTCTATATCGCAGATATGGCCAAGAAACAGAGGATATGGACAAGAAAATAGAGAGTGAGAAAATTATAAAAAGACTAAGAAAGAAAGAAAGACTAAAAAGGTTAAGCCGAAAAGTGTAGGGAACCCGATGAAAGAAAGAAGAGATATAGTTTTTGTGACACAGGAGAAGTCCTTTTAGGTTCCCAGTTATTTTTTGTGATCTATGTCTTACTTGCCCAAACACACTTCTTACAGAACTTCCCAGGAAGTGCTGAATTACGAGGTAATGCAAAAACCTCCGTAGTTAAGGATTCTAAGGGAACAAAGGGAATGAAAAATTAACAGCCTCTACTTGGTCTGAAAATAGCCTAACCATATCAAGGCAATAAATCAGTGGTAGAAACTCCCAGTGCTGTGTTCTAAAGTAAGCAAGGCCCTATATTCCTTACCCCAGACTAAGGAGTCCAAGACCAATACAGTTTATTCCAGCTCTTGGAAAGGAGCCCATACTCCCTTCCCCTTGTCTGACAGTTACCTCTGCTTCACTATAATGTTAAACCCTCCACCCAAGGAGGACCGCAAGCTTCCTTAACATATATGAGCATATTTTCGAAGTATACCTGCTCAACCTTGCGCCCACCTATACATGTGATGACAAATATTCAGAAAGAATATTCATTCAAACCCTAAATAAAAGAAACTCCCTCATTCCCACTCAGGGAGTCACCATTTTGGAATTTATTCCCTGAGATAACCTGATTTGCTACAAATAAAGTTGCCTTTGTTTGACAACTTCGCCTGAAGTAGCCTCTATCTGTAATGCTCCAAGGATCAAACTCATATTCGTTCAGTTACAAAACTAGTCAATGTTTAATATTACATTTCTACTTAACAGCTAACAGTTGTATGGTGAATCTGAATTTAAATTATATAAAAACAAAATCTTCCATTTGACTACTTTTTTGGCTTCAGAGTAAATTACATTATATAGTTTATATCCATAAACTACACAGAACAGGAAGTATTGATTCCATTTCTCATGAATAAACTGAGGCTGAAAAACATTTGCTGAGCAATCCAAAATCTCAGAGCATCTAAGGTAGGGTGCTGAGACAAGAACCTGTATGATCTGGTTCTTTGTGCAATACTTACAGTAGTATTTCTTTTGTTACTGTTCTTTGTCTGTTTTTCTTTAGAGTTATCCATTCATCCATAGCCTCATGATTATATTTTCTTTTCCTTGAAATTAAAAGTAAGTTTTGAGTATGAGGGTACTATTCCAAATTTGTATGATCCAGCCTGTGCACATTTTCCTTATTCTTTTTTTTTTGTCTTTTATTTTTCTTGATCATAAATATTGCTGGTAAAGGGTTCGGCTTCCTATGTTTTGATGTTTCTTTGTAACTCTTATCACTGTCTATGAAAATCTACTCATATTTTGTATGTATTTATAGTGCACACTTTACTCCACCATTAAAATGCAACTTCCGTGGAGGAAGAAATTCATCTTTTTTGTTCACTTTTATAACATTGTGGCTAAAACCATAACATGCATGGAATAAGAATTTGCCTAACCTATTCACTAATGAAGAAGCACTAAGCTTCATCAAGTATGACACTAGAACAAACAAAAAGTTGACTGATTAATTTTGAGTTTAATTATTGTGAGTATCATTAAATTAATTATGCTGTATGAGAACACATTATCATAGATATCTCTAGAAGGGTCATTCTCAAATTCTAGCATGCTTAATGATCACTTGGTAAACCAACAAAAAATACAGATCCTCACATCCATCATTAAAAATTCTACTTCAGCGGATCTGGAGTGTCCCCCCCCCCCCCCAGCCCAATCACTTAATAGTCATTTAATAAGTACTATTAAGAATATGGTCAAGATACCATTTCAATTTAGGCTCCAGAGCTTTTACTCATATTTCATGATGGAAAACAAATTGTGCATACTTACCAGCATTTTCTCCCTGCTATTAAGCATTTGTTTTTATAAATTATAGACCTATAAAATATATACCATTTTGAAAAATGGTAAATGTTACAAAATATGGAACATAATATTTTGAGAAAAAATTGCATGTTCACAGTTGACATTGCATGTTGATTTGGGCCTTCATTTTAAACATGATAGGTTTTAAGCTCATATAGATATAGTAATCTGCACACACAATTTCTAGACCTACTTAAACCAAAGAGGCACATTTGCAGACAAACTGTGATTACACTGTGGAAGAAAATATACATACATAGCAAGAAGTCACATCCTTTTAGGTAGCCCCTCCTGTGAGAAATAATTGTTCGCAGCTGCCTGAAATCTACTTATTAGAGTAAAAAAAAAAAATAAGCAAGGGGTCAGTAATGCTCATTCTGGATATTGGAAAGGACATTTCAAAAACGTGAACACTGGGGCTCCTGGGTGGCTTAGTCGGTTGAGCGTCCGACTTTCGCTTAGGTCATGATCCCGCGGTTCGTGGGTTCGAGCCCCGCGTCGGGCTCTGTGCTGACTGCCAGCTCAGAGCCTGGAGCCTGTTTCAGAGTCTGTGACTCCCTCTCTCTCTGACCCTCCCCTGCTCACGCTGTCTCTCTCTCTCTCTCAAATAAATAAAAATAATTAAAAAAAATGTTCAAAAACGTGAACACTTTGCTCATTCACAATGGGAATAATCTTTTGAGTGGATATATTGATGACTCTGATAGAATGTTTAGCAAAGAAAATTTGTGATTTTTTTCTTGCTTATAGAAACATTTACCTTAGGGTCATGGGGAATTTAATATGCCCTTTCTACTGTTTCTACATTACGGATGATAGAAATACACTAGACTAAAAGTGTGCGATAAGTATGTAATCTATTTTCAGGAGGTCATAGAGTAATGAACTCTGAACTCTAGGTATAGCATGCCTTTCACATTTTAATGCTACATAACAGTGCATGCTCTTGGATTTAATCTAATAAATATTAGATTATGTTCTAGATTCAAGTTCTTCCAAGAACATGTAAAAGATATGACTATCACATGAATATATCCATAAAAACTTACTGTGTAGTGGATTCTAACATGAATGTTCTGTTGTCTGTCTTCATCTTTTTAGATATATTAGCAGCTTTTTACATAGTTGCCTTTTGATACCAGATGCATCCTGATAGTGCCACATCTCCAGCTCAGACCTACCTCTCCACCAAACTCAAGTAGCCAACTAGATATTTCCATTTGAAAGTATAATTACACAGCTCAAATTTAATTCAACACATCCCAGACTGAATTTCTGCTCTTCCTACAACCAACCATTCTCCATCAACAGCCATCCCCATCTCAGGGGACAGCGATTCCATCCCTTCATGAGCTCAGTCTCCTGATTACATTTTTATTCTTGAGTACTTTCTTTCTCTTATATTTACATATAATCCTCTAGAAAATCCTACTGGTTGCATCTTCAAAATATATACTATGTCCAACTACTTTCTACTGCCTCACTGGTACCAAACATATCCAAGCTTTCCCCGTCTCTTGTCTTGTTTGCTGAGATATGCCTCCTTGCTGGAGTCCAGCTCCAGCTGGTACAGGGGTCTCTGAAGGATGGACAGTTTCGGTGGGAGGGTGAGAGAGCCCCGAGATTCTTTCTGACCACCAGGCAGACATCTCTGTCCTGTCAGTTTTGGTGTCTTTATTTATAGGTCAAACGTTAACATGGCATCAGAAAATGGAATTTTTACAATGGACAGTTCTCTGTGATAAGATGCTTTGGATAGTGTACAGAAACAGGTGTTACAGAAGTCTTCTTGCAGGACTGCCCCAATTATAGTGAGGTTGAGTAACTCAGAAAATAACAGGGTGTTCTTTTTTTTAATGTTTTGTTTTTTATTTCTGAGAGAGAGAGAGAGAGAGAGAGAGAGAGATACAGCTTGAACAGGGGAGGGTCAGAGAGAAGGGGAGATACCGAATCGGAAGCAGGCTCCAGGCTCTGAGCTGGCTGTCAGCACAGGGCCAAACCCACGAACTGCGAGATCATGACCTGAGCCGAAGTCGGATGCTCAACCTACTAAGCCACCCAGGTGCCCCAATAACAGGGTGTTCTTAGTGAAAAAGAGGATAGCATACACGTTTTAATAACACTAAGATTAAGTCATAGGTTAAGTTGTAGATACTCTTATCCATTCTTATCACAGCTGCCATTGTAAGGGAAGGTGTTTGTGAAATATAGGCCTTAGGGAAGGGACTGCTATACATCACCAGTTAGTCAAGGTATATGTAGTAACTTATGTTCTGCCCTTATCTGTTCCTTCTCTCTAAATTAGGCTCTTTGTCTCCGGGCAAGACTTAATTGTCCAGTTATAGTCCTTATGGAACCAGAGAGCCAACCACACCTTTAAAGAGTTTAGCTCATTTCCAATACATAGAATAGCCTCATCAAGTGCATTTACCTTTGTGTCTAGTTTTTTGTCTATGATTTCTTGAATAGCTAAGGCATGAGAAACATTTTTGGATAGTTAATTAATATGTTTTGCTGTATGAACCTCTTGGACTAATGCAAAGGTAGAAACAGAATTATACATGTAAAGGTCAATCTTTTATGAGTAAGAGTCATTAGCCTGTTTATAGCTCAAGGGAAAGTATCGAGAAAAACAGAACCTACCAGAGACACAATGTGTGCTCCCATAATCATAAAATAAGAAGTTCCCACAATAAGTTCCTTCACAAAGTGCAATCATCATACTAGGGCCAGAATAAGAGGACAAGTCACTCCCGATACCAATCAACAAGGTACTTGGGGGTTGGTGCTCAAGCAGAAATAATTGAGTGGGGGTGGATATTGGTCGTCATCTGATGGCAAGAAACCGTGCAAACTTGTATTAACCTCACAAGGAGTTTTCTCAACTAGTGGGCTCAGAATGGCTCCCAACATCTCTTATCTTCTACCATTGATCCACTGCATTCTATTCTAAACACAGAGGAAGCCATTAAAAGCATAAATTGGAATACATCACTCTTCTGTTTAAAGTCTTTAATGGCTCCTTATTTCACTTGAAGTAAAAAAGTCCTGAAATTGACCTAAAAGACCCTACACTATCTGGCACTAGTGAGGTCTCCAATATTTTCTCATAAAACTCCCCAACCCCAGACTTCATTTCCTTCCAGCCGCAAGTTGTTTGCCCTCCCTTGAAATTGCTAGGTCCAATCTCATCTTAGGATCTTTGCTCTTCTTTCTTCTTTGTCTCTGCTTTGTCTTCTAATATCTGTGTGGTGAACCCTTTAACTTCCTTCTAGTTTTTGTTCAAAGCTCATCTGTTTAATTAGGCTTACGCTATTCAACTCATTCAATATCACTACTTGTTTCCCCCCTCATCACTTCACCCAAGTAGGCATTGTGGAGTTCCATTCCTGCCTCTATATCTTTCATTTTACATAGCATTCATGGTCATCAAACAAATTATGCAATCACCTTAACCAGTTATTAATTATATGGAAACACACTGTTGTAAAAAAGAAAAAGTACACAAATATATACATATAACACAAAGGATTATCATAAACCAAAAACTGTGTAGTTGCCACTGAGGTGAAAGAAACACAGAATTGCTAGCAGCCCAGAAGCACTCGATTGCCCCTTCCAATTGTTCTCTCCTTTCTCTCTTTCTCTGCAATTGTTATTATTACCTTGGCTTTCCATACTTTAATTAAAATTTTCAGAGTTTTAACATTATATACAGTAGTGTGTGTGTGTGTGTGTGTGTATGTGTGTGTGTGTGTGTGGCTGTGAGCATGCCCATGCCTTCTTTTACTCCTTGGTATTTTGTAAAACTCATCCATATTGTCTCATTCAGCCATCATGTTTTAATTTACATTGCTGAATACATTGCATTGTATGACATGACAATTTATTTGTTCATTCTGTCAGTGAAAGGACATTTGAGTTCATAATCTTTTTTGTTAATAGTCTATTATACCCCCGAGTTTTTAAGTTTGATGAAAATGTGACTTATCAGTTGCATTAATTGATTAACATGAAAAATACAGTATAGTGTCTTGAATATGAAAAGTATCTTAATAAATATTTGTTGAACTGAAATAACTTGAATTACAAATTGGAGTAGATTTCATTGGCCTATTGTTGGAAACAATGAAAATCCTTATATTTGGAGGATTTCTTTTGAAAGCTTTTATTCATTATCACTAATACTTACATGGCAGTTACAGGCAACTGAAGATAAAATAGTAATTTGGAGTTTGTGAGGAATGTTATCAGTGTGTATAAGCAATTCGGAGAAATAGAGCTCAAATAATTTTAATGACCTAATACATTACACAAAATTGAAAGATAAGATTGGTCAGAATTACCAAAAAGTTTGATATTAATCTTACATAAATAAGATCAAAGCATCATGTTAATAATACTCAAATAATACTTTAAAAATTATAGATATCTATGAAATTTCTTACTACAACACTCTAGACAAAATAAAAAAGTTCTTTTTGCCTAGTCATGGAAAATAGGTGTCACAGATGTGAAACATTTTAATGTATAAATTTAATTTCTCTTGGATTGTTTTATTATAAGTAATTGATAACATCCAAGAAAGGTGAATTATCAAGTTATTAACGGTTTGTAGGACACACATTTAATTACATAAATTAATAATGAATAATGGCATTACGGGGCTATCCAATTCATTTACTATGTAATAATATACCAGTTAACACTCAAGAAAAGTGGCCAGTCATTATCAATGTACCATTGTGCATTGTGCTAACATTAATCGGATCAAATTAATGTAGTGTTACTTTTATCTTAAGCAGGCATTAATGAACGCTTCATCATTTCAAAATGTTGCCATGACATATTATCAAAATATCAAATATTTAGCTTAATGTTTAGTATAAAAAGGTTCATTTGATACTCATGTTAATGAGACTTTTTTCTTCTATTACAGGTATAGTTAAAGACAGGTATTATAAAGGCTTTTTAAGGTTATTTAAATATATAACAGGACCACCTTTAAAGTTATACTTGTGAGGAATGATAATACATTTAAAGCTATGGGAATTCTTTTTCATACTCTACTTTTAGCCAGTAGATCAGTTCATTTCTATTAAGAGACAGAAATATGACTTCATATTAATGATGGAATCAAAACAGATGGAGCTATCTAATGGTTCAGGCAGGAAATTGGAGTAGGAATTATAGCTTCTTACCCTTATATCTACCACTGATTCACTAAATAACCTTGGGCAAATTACTTAAGCTGCCAGGTCAAATTTTCTAAGTGCACGTCTTCTTTTTTTATGCCCAGAGCTCATATTAACAGAAAAGGAAGCTCTGGAGATATAGAAAAAGGAAATGATATAATATAGAGTGGAGGAAAAAGCCTTTGGCATGAAAGAGATTAAGTGGCTTACCAGAAGTTTCACAGTTAGTATGTGGACTGCAGGAGATTCAAATTCAAGTATGTAACTCATTGGCTCTCAAGCACCAACCTTTTAAGATCAGTTGTAAAATAGTTACCCTGATTTTGACTATGATAGTACAAGCTCAGGATTTGCCTGGCAAACTAGAGACGTCTAATAAATGTAATTCTTTTCAGTCTTTTCTCCAATACCAAATGCTTTTGATATTTACTTTAAAAGCAGTATAGGGGCGCATGGGTGGCTCGGTTGGTTGAGTGTCTGACTTGGACTCAGGTCATGATCTCGCGGTTCATGGGTTCAAGCCCCGCATCTGGCTCTGTGCTGACAGCTCAGAACCTGGAGCCTGCGACTCTGGAGCCTGCTTAGGATTCTGTGCCTCCCTTTCTCCTGCACCTCCCCTCCTCACATTGTGTTTCTCTCAAAAATAAATAAACATTTAAAAAATTGGAAAAAAAAAACAGCATATAGATTTATGTGCTCATTTAATCTAGACCCTAATCTCATAATTCTAGTATTTATTATTCCTCATCTAAGCATTGATTAAAAGTTGTTCTCAGTGTCTCCACTGTTTTCCCAAATTTATTTCAAGCTTCCCATTTTTTAAAGCCTCTAGAGGATATTTAAGACCATTGGAAATGTGAGAGAGCACACACAAAAAAAGAAGGCTATGCAGAGCTCTTTAAACATGAACATTTACAGTCATTTAGTAGAAGAGCCTGGAATGAAAATGAAATATCCTTGTTTCTGCCTTCTATCTTTTTTTCTGACCAAATATATTGAGTTAACACAATACACTGATTTTACTTCTTATATATAATCTGAATCTATCTACAAGTCTTCATCCAAACTGACATTTCTCTAATTCAGACTTAAATTATTCCTTAGAAAATTTTTTGCTGGTCTCCTTGTTTCCTCCTCAAATTTATTCTCCACGTCATCTGTACAGAATGTCTCTGTGATCTTTTTACCATCAGTATTAATGTAGTCTATTAATCTCAAATAAGTCTGCACTTCTAATTTGCTGACCACACATATCATGCATACAACTTCGCTTATACCATCTCCTCTGCTGGAATGGCCACAACTTTCTCTTTCTAATATTCACCCTCTCGGATGTGATGTGAATTTCACCTCCATCAAGCTGTTATGCTTTGTGCATACCCATTACTGGTGCTCCCCTTCTATGTTCCCACACTAAATTGTATATATCACTACAACTATATTTATTCCTTTGTTTATAATTATAGGTTTTCTTTTCTTTCTTTTTTTTTTTTTTTTACCAAAGTTTGTTCCTTAGAGATGGTGCTATATATAACAAGTTCAAATGTCAAAGAAAAAAGTCACACTAGATGGAGTTAAGTAGACAAGGAAAACTTAATTCAAGATTATTGCAATAATAAGGATCAAGACTATTGCAACAGAGAAGAGAGAGTGAACTCAAATTCATCCTAAGGAAAGGTGGGAGGTGTTTTAAGCACTGGAGAATATTAAGAAAGAGGTGGGTCATGTGATTATGCTTTATTATTTTTTTTTCTACTTGGCATTGGTGCTTATAAGAGTTAGGCTCTTACTCTCTCATAGACTACAAGACAGGGGTGCTGTCTTCCTTGAGGTTTATATTTCAAATGGACAGCTGCGGGGTCCTTGGAAATACTGGTTCTGGGTCATAAAACTGGCAAAAAGGTGGGAGAAGATTCACATCTCAAAGGAACAGAGAAAGAATTTACAACTGCAAGTTTTCCTAAATAAACGCTCTAAGAGAAGGCAGGTTAGAGGCCTACAGACAGGAAAAAGCCTTTCTAAATTTCAGTCAAGCTGAGGAGAATCTTAAGGCAAAGAAGATCAATATTTATAGCCTCAGTTCTGAAACACGTTAAACAGTCTAGAAACTTTACTTTGCTATGATGTTCTACGAAGACTAGTAGGATATTCTAACACATTCTTCAGAAGTCTTGTTATTATTTTTGCTTGCTCATACGTACACTGAGCATTAAATGCTGGGCATAATAGAAATTTCTACTTTGCTTTAGTTTCTTTGTTTGGGTGCTGATGAGTTTCCTCTTCTTTATTTTTCCTTCACTTCTTCTTTGCTTCCTTCTCTGTAGGCTTTGGCTCCTAACTGCTCTTACTTCTGCCTTAGGCCAGGGAGGTCCAGTAATGTCCTCTATCTGAGTATCAAACATGTTCCTGCCTCTATCCTGGGAAGTCAGGAGCAATTCTTACTTTATATCAAACAGAGAAAAAAAAGACACTCTCATGCTAATGTTGATTACCACTCATGACCTAAGTATCATTATATTCATATTATATTAATTACACACACACTCACACACACACACACACAGGTATAAGCACATACATATACAGATATACATACTCATGTACACACTTATTAATTAAAGGGGTAAAGTTGGAATCTGTGAGTTTAAAGATAGGTTAATTGAAACTTCTTAAGTGAAATGCAAAGGGAAAATAATGAAGAGAAAGCCAGAACACAACATCCACAAAGTGTGTGAAAATGTCAAACGTATTCACATGTGTAATTGGAATACTATAGTAAAAGAATGAAATAAAAAATGGAAAAGAAGTATTGAAATAATATAGCTGAGAACTTTCCAAAATGAGTGAAGGACACCAAACCACAGATCGAGGAAACTTCGGGAACATCCGGCAGAACAGTACCAACAAAAATACACCTAAACATATAATATTCAAATTGCAGAAAAACAGACCAGAGACATTCTTGAAAGAAAAAGGAAGCTGGGTTAAGTATGAGTTGAACTTTACCTATAGGGGGATAGTTACAACAAACTTCTCATTAGAAACTGTGTAGACAAGTAGAGAATGGAATATATTTTAAGTACCTGAATTTTTAAAAAAAATATTTATTTCTGAGACACAGAGGGAGACAGAGCATGAGAGCAGGAGGGGCAGAGAGAGAGAGAGGGAGACACAGAATCTGAAGCAGGCTCCAGGCTCCTAGCTATCAGCACAGGGCCCAACACAGGGCTTGAACTCACAGACCACAAGATTATGACCTGAGCCAAAGTCGGGCACTTAGCTGACTGAGCTACCCAGGTGCCCCTTAAGTATTTGAATTTTAAAATTTCAATATGATATCCTATATCCAGAAAAATTACCCTTTGAAAGTGAGAAATAAAGATTTTCTCAAGCATAAACTGAGGGAAGCTATTGCCACCAGTCTTGACCTAAAAGGAATGTTGAAAAAAGTTCTTAGAAAGAAAATGATGTCATTCAGAAACTTGGATCTAGATAAAGAATGAAGAGCAGGGGCGCCTGGGTGGCTTAGTCGGTTAAGTGTCCGACTTTCGCTTAGGTCATGATCTCGCGGTTCGTGGGTTCGAGCCCCGCGTCGGGCTCTGTGCTGACTGTCAGCTCAGAGCCTGGAGCCTGTTTCAGTCTGTGACTCCCTCTCTCTCTGACCCTCCCCTGCTCACGCTGTCTCTCTCTCTCCCAGACATAAATAAAACATTAAAAAAAAAAAAAAAGAATGAAGAGCATTCATTCCATGAAAAAGGAATAAAGAGTTTTGAAAATCTTTCCCCTCAAAATATCTTCTATGAATTACTGTGAATGACTGGTTACCAGTTATGAAAGCAATCATGGTTATACTTCTCACTACAGGGAAAGCTCAAACTGCAGCATGTACCTGCTTCTTCAAAGGACATTGTATCTTTTCACAATGAGCATTTGTGTTTTTTACAGGAGTTGCCTTAATGTAGTGCTATAAGTGTGGATCCTTCCGTTAGGGTGCTAATGATTTAAGATGGCAATGGAAAAATATGAGAAGTGAATAAGGTCAATAAAATACATTCCCTAACAAAATCGATAAACAAAGCAGACTTTCATAGTGTGCAAATACAGAAGATACCAGTGTATGAAAGAGTTGCTACAAAACATAGTACAAAAAAAAAAACAAAAACAAAAAACAACAACAATGTGTATAATCAGGTAGAGGGCTTTAAAGGAATTGAGATTCTCTACGATCAATTTCAGAATTTGATAAAACAAGGGTGCTGGGTAAGTGACAGATGAACAACAGGGAAGAGCTATAGTTATCACAAACTGGTTTGTGAATCTGCTATAATTCTTCCTTCTTCCTCAATTCACACACAGAGATAATTTTGGTGGCACAACATATTCCTGATTTGGATTATTCTTCTTATATTTATGGAAAAATTGACAGAGAAGAATAACTAATATTGAACTCTAAGTTTGTTTCATACATCACAGAAGTACTCTCTAGCAGCAGACTTCAACTCTGGTCATGATCTCAGGGTTCATGGGCTGGAGCCCAGCATCAATCTTGCTGCTTTCAGCAAGGAATATGCTTTGGATCTTGTTTTCCTCTCTTTTTGCTCTTCCCCTACTCACATTCCTCTCTCTCTCTCGAAAATGTATAAACATTAAAAAAAAAGTTTTAAACATTATCATTTCCATTTAAGTATAGACAAGGGCTCAGCTGTTGAATATTTTGCGGAATCTCTTACAGCTGGAAATACATAATTAAAAATTAGCAGAAAGAAATAATAAAGGTAAAATATATTTTTAAATTAATTATTACTATGATTTATTAAATAGGTAAGGACCTCCTAAGCCTAATAATAGAAACAAATGAAGGAAAACAGGTAAAATTAGAAATGAGAAAGGAGAGGTCAGCCAAAATAAAAAAAAAATCCAAGAATAATAAGAGAAAATACTATACAGATCTAACCAAAACTAATGGCAAATCTGAAAATAAGAAAAATTGTTTATCTAAGCATAAATTACCAAAATTTCCTGTAAAAGAAATAGGAAAGCATATTTCAATTATTCTAGAAAACAGGTATAAGGTGATTAAGGTTAAAAACCATCACAAGTATGTTTACAGTTGAATCTGATCTGCACTTTTCAGAACATATTTCAGTTCTCTAAATTATTGAAGATATTTGAGAAGATGGAAGTTTTCCCAATTCAATATATGAAGCCAGCATAACATGTGATTTTATCAGTTGAGGATAAAAAGGCATTAAATAAAATTCAAATGTCAATTCTAATAAGAGCTTAAAAAATTAGAACAGATGCTAAACTATTTAAATGTAATAGACTATTTAACAAAATTGAACAGCAAACATTATTTTAAATAGAGAAGCACTAAGTAATTTAATTAAAGCCTTTATCATCATAGTCATTTGTACTTTATGGAAATGATACAAGTAAAGAAAACAAAACCAGAGAAAATAACAGAAAAGATTAACAGATCTTCTTATGCAGACAATATGATTTTGTATATTAAAAGTCCCAAAATTATGCTTTTAAAATACTATATTTAGTAATATGATTATCCATCAGGATATGGATCTAACACTTATTCTCCATCACAGCAATAAACACCTAAATACATAAATGAGAGAAAAAGGTCCACTGAAAACCAAGGCAAAAACTATGTGTGTTTATTACATAGTTAAGACCTGATATGAAAGCATAATTCTTACATGAAGGAAGCTATAATATATTTGAATACCTTAAAAATGATGTTTTCCAATGGGAGAGATCTAATATTTCTCCTTCCTCTTTATTAAACATGGAAAAACAATTTTACTAAAATAAATTTATAAATTTAATACAATTCTATTTGTTGGATTTGGAAAAGCAACCTGAAAATTTATTTCATTTATTTTATTTTATCTTATGTCACTTATTTATTTTTAAAGTTTATTTATTTATTTTGAGAGAGAAAGAGAGCAAAAGTGCAGGAGCCGGGGAGGGGTAGAGAGAGAGGGAGAGAGAGAGAATCCTAAGCAGGCTCCACCTGGCATGGGACTCCATCTGATGACAGTGAAATCACGACCAGAGCTGAAATCAAAAGTCATGTGCAAAACTAACTAAGCTACCCAGGCACCCTGTAACCTGAAAATTTTTAAGTGCACACAAAATTCTAATAGAATCACATAAAAATTAGGAACAGTGAGGTGTAACTTCCCTTACAGATACCAGATAGTGGAATAAAACAGAGAAACAAAATAGATCATTACTATTTTCAAAATAATACATGAGATTTATAATTGAAATTCAGTGTGAAATATTTGATATAAGATACTACACAGTTTAAAATTCACCATGAAAAAATGAGTTAGATGTACATTTTATAGCATATCTAGATGTAAATTCTAGATAGTTTAATGTTTAAATTCTGGCAGAATTAGTTGTCTTGGTGTTCTACCAACTACATAGTGTATATTGAGGAAAGAAATGTCCAAAGTTACTGAATAACATGATATTATTTTTTTAAATAGTGACTAGAACTCTCTCCCAGTATTATTGTATATATGTTCAAGTGAGTGTGTGGGAGGAGGTTTGAGGAGGAGGTGGATGTGGGTGTGAGATTTTATATAAATATATTTTTGGAGAAAGAAGAAGCAAAGAAAAAGAAAAGTAACACAAATTGTGCTCCCTCTTCCATTAAAATAAATGGCTTATAAATAATCACATTTATACATGAACATAAAACACACAAACTTATATGTGTTTGCAATATAATTTAACGAGAGTATGGACATTTTTGCTTTGTATAATAACATCATCTCTAACTCTTTGAGATTATATATTATTCAGTATTTTTAAAATTTATTTATTTAAATTATATTTACTTGGTCTGTCTCATAGTTTTGTTTCCTCTGTTATGTGTGGTCTTCCTTTGACAGTGATCTTGTTCCCTATAGATTCAGTTCACTGACTCTGAGCTTATTTCCCCCATGGAGTTAGGAGTTATCATATCTGGTAAAGTGTATCTAAAGAGAGCCAAAGTCTAGATCTCACTTTTGTCCCTCTTAGTGAATTATAATAAGAAGAGAGGGATGAGCCTTCGCAAGAAGAGACAAAGGCTTTCCAGAACTATGACGACATATCCTGGTGAACTGTTTCTCCATCAACAACCTCTTTCTTCAAGGTTGATTTTTTTTAATTTTTTTTTTTTTAATATTTATTCATAGAGAGGGAGACACAAAATCTAAAGTAGGTGCCAGGCTTCGAGCTGTCAGTACAGAGCCGCATGCCAGCCCGAACTTACAAACTGTGAGATCATTGCCAGAGCTAAAGTCGGTCACTTAACCGACTGAGCCACCCAAGCGTCACCAGGGTTGATTCTTAAGCTCTTAAAACGATAATGGAAGGAAAATGACTGTTAGAATGTAATCCACCAGCTCTGACAGGTTGATGGAGTGCATGCCCAAATTAGCTCTTCAAAGTGCTTCTCCTTTCACGATTTTCTTAGGCAGCAGAACTTACAGCTGCTGTGGTTATTGACCCAAGGGCACCTGGCATCTACAAAAGCTGATGCTGTTTTATATCTCAAAGTGACCATGGGAGCAGATAGTGACCCAAGTAGACCAATGAGAATGGGAGACAAAGATAGAGTTGAAATCACTTCTTCAACTCATTTCTAGCTGCTGGGACTTATTCCATACACATGCAAAGATTAGTTCTTGAAAGCCAGGAGTTACCCCAGGAGCTGGCCACTCTTTGTTTGTTTTATACTTCTCTTGAACTACATTTTCTCACTTTTGGGTTATTTTTTTCTAATGCTAATTTTGCTTTTCTGAAATTTCTCATCCTGAACATCCAATACTTCATAGTCAGCATTAAGTATTTTGAATAATGGTATAATTTTGAAATGTAGAACCGGTCTTGATCTTCTTCAAAAAAAGTTGAACATACCAAAGTCCTCATTCAATTTTAATTATGGATGTGTGTGTTTGAATGCAGATTGTTATTTTGATGTTTTGTACAATAGCGCAGCAGTAACCACAGGTTGTAATTTGAGAGGGCTTTTGTTTCTACTTTTCCTGGGTTTTGAATTTCTAGCTTTTTCTGTTTGCTTGTCCCATGCTGACGCACTTCATTGTAGCTAGCTGTAGCTTTTTACTCTGAACGGCCCAGTTGTTGTACTTCCTGCTGATATTAATCTATTGTTAGAAATCTAACATTAGCCTTACAAACCACTGGAGTACTGGCCTTTGGCTACATTGTCTGTAGGAATGCCAGGTGCCCGTGCACTTGGCATTAATGTGTGATATAGCCCATTAGCCTCAAGTCTTTATGAGCTCCTCTGAGGTTGGCTGAATCTTCCAGGCAGACTTTAAATAAAACAAATTTATTGACTTAGTGTAGAGCTTTATTGCCTGAATCATTTTTGGACTGTCCTTGAACATTTTTATTTGTTAATGCATTTATTCATTTTTACTCTTTACATGCTGTTGATTTCAGAATATTTTATTGTCTGTGAACATTACATTTGGTTATGTAGTGTTCTCACTTATAAAGCTCCTGTATTAAATTGGACTTGTACACACTAAATATTGTGTTTACCATTTTCTTTTAATGCAGAACTACATTAATATAAGAAGTTATAGAAAGTTTGACCATAAGCACAAAGAAAAGTGAAATACAAATCTAATAGTCATCTGTATTATTTAGCTAGAGACCTGTAAATTTTAGGTGAAATACCTGGGGAGAAAAGGTGAATGTTGTAAATTGGTACATCACTTTATTATATTGATTTAATAGTATTTAAATGATTATTGATTTATTTTAAAGAGAGGAGGGATAGAGAGAGAGGTTAAGAGAGAATCCCAAGTAGGCTCTATGCTATCAGCAAGAGCATGATGTGGGGCTCAAACTTATGAACCATGAGATTATGACCTGAGCCAAAATCAAGAGTCAGTTGTTTAACTGACTGAGTCACCCAGGCACCACTTGATTCAATAATATTTACCTAATCATTTGAGAAAGGTGGTGGAATTGATCTTGGTAATATGATTTTCCAAGCTCCTTTTTAAAAACTTTACATGTATGGGTTTCAAAAAGAGAAAATAAAACTAACATTCCAGCAAAATTCAGAGACAGAGTGTGTTACAAAGTTTCTATATAGGTAGGGAAACATTCCACATCATCAGATCCATCTCTGGGGCCCATGACTAATCAGGTGGAGACTGCACAGGAAAAAAAAAAAAAAAAAATATATATATATATATATATATATATATATTATCAACGCAGATAAAATCACATTCAAAATGAGAGTCCAATTTGCCTGTGAGATTACTGGAACCAGGTCTGAGATAAGGTACATTTGAACACTGGATACTGGAGAGTTGAATGGAAAGAACTGAGAGCTTGCTAGTTCTGAGGGTGCAGTCTTGGGGAAGACCACTACCAAGGGAGTGGGAGTGACCTGGAGAGGTGAAACAACATTTGTGGTTAGGTGGCAGGGTGACAAAAATTAGTAAATGCAAGAGAAACTAATGGTCCTATAGAATCAACAGATATCACAAAATCAGAAAAGCAGCTCCTTTTGACTAACAGATGAAAACAATAAAATTATACCATGCTATGCCAAGAAACAAAGTTACTCTCATAAGACATCAGTCAACCACCAAAAATATTAGTCTTGCCTATATAGAAAATTTCTTAATACTAGTCAGAGTTTCAAAAATGAACAGTAAACAGCTAACAGTATCTCAACAAAGTTTTATAAGAAGAATAAAGAAAACAATAATAAATTTCCATGGTACAAATCTGTCCTCTACACACACACTTGAAGAAAACATGAAGCAAGCAAGAAGTATTGTCTGTAGAAATAAGTACAAATAAATTGCATCTGAAAGTAAACATAGGAGATCAGAAATGACAAAATTAAGAAGGTGTCAAGTGAAAGCTGATAGAATCCTATAAAAATATAAAAATAAAAAATTCAAACAAATAAAAATCATTTGAAGAAATGATTAAATTTGAGAGAGCTCAAAGGAGAATAATTTTGATGAAAACTTTAAATTGCATTATTAAAACAGAATAAAGTGCAATAAAGTGAACATTGACAAGTATGCACTGACAAATAGAAATCAAGATTTAAAAAATGAAAATAAAATAAAGTTAAGAATAGACAAAATGATGGTAAGAAGAAATGTTATGGGGGTAATAGAGAGACCAACGTTCATATAATTAAATTTTCTGAAGAATAAAGTAACTAGTCCCCAAATAAAAGAGAACCTGAATCTATATATTGACAGTAACCATATGCATGCAGGTGAATTGGTTAATGGCCCTCAATGTCTAGCCATACCCAAGTAAATTAATAGACTTTAATATTAAAGGAAAAAATCCTCTGAATTTCCATTAAAAAAGTCACCTACCTTTTTTGGCTGTAACCAGAATCCTTGGTAGCAATATAGAAGGAAGGGTAAGTCCAGCAACATTTTGAAGAAGCTCCAGGAAAGAAAATGCAAGTCAGGCATTTATGTCCAAACAAGCTATCAGGGCAATAGAAAAAAAAAAAAACAACAACAACAATGTTTAAGCATGAAAAGAAATGTAGGGACATCTGTACTCATGAGGTCTTCCTGATGAATGTAGAAGAGAATAGCCTACAACAGAAGAATTATTAGAAAAATGTGGTAAAAGGATGATTGGTAGCTGTGGATATATTTAAACATAGTTCCAAGACTAAAAGTAAGGGGACAGCCGACAACATGTTATATTAAATGTTATATGTTCCGACAAAGTATACACTGAAAAAAGATTAGAGAAGAAAGGAAAACAAAGGAGGGAAAATAAAATAAGCCCATTGACTAGCTCATAGTTGAGAAAACATAAAGCTACCAAAAAGTAGTAGAAACCTACACACACACACACACACACACACACACACACGTACACACACAGGTACATACACAAAGGCCATTGGGTAGTTTAAAAAGAATAAAAATGAGATGATTAAGAACATCTTTAAAAAAAAAAGCATGGGCAAATGCATATTTGTATAAGGTAGAATTCCTCATAGAGTTGTGTAAAACAAATAAGGACACTTAAAGTAGGAAAGGCTTCAACTCTTTGGCTCAGTTATCAGGTGATATTTGGCGCCCCAGTCTACTCATATTGTAAGACATTGCTCGTTTATCAAGTTAGAAATTATTATCAGTGTTTGTTCATCTGGTGAAACAGTAGCAGAACAAGTACTTGCAATGTAAGGTTTTACTGTATAACAGACTTTTCAAGGTGATAATAGAGAATATACTTCTGAAGCTCACATAGAGAATTCTAGAACATTGTATTAAGTAAAAATAAAGAAAAGACTTCAAAAGGTTCTAAAATATAGATGTATCACAAATGTTATTTTCTGGTCACAATACAAAAAACTAGAAATTAATGTTACATCAAAAGAACAAACTGTCATCCTTCATAGAGATTTAAAAATTCTTAAATAGCTCATTAGTGAAAGAGAAATACAAACCCAACAAATAGTATTACATTAAAATTAATTATTGGTATCAAAATCCGTAAGTTAAAACTGAAGTAATGAGCACAATTGTGTTATCTGTATAAACACATATCAATAAAAACAAAATGAGGAAAAAACAAAAAAATTTCTCAAAGGAATAAGTAGAAAAAAACACCATAAACTTAAAACAAAATGAGGGAAGTGATATAGATAAAAGCAGAAATTAATACAGGAAGAAAAAAAGTAGTAGACAAATATATACATACAGACACATATATATACGTAACATATATGTGCATATATACTACACATATATATACGTGTTTAGATGATAGACTGAAAAAATCAGCATAATGCAAACCACTACTTAATATATAACAGCAAAAAAAAAGAATAAATTACAACTTTTACAGAATCAAAAATGAAAATAAGATAAAGCATTTAAACACAGCATATCAATATCTTAATAGTATTTTGCGTAATTGCAAATTAACTTAAAGTCTAGATGAATGTCTTGGAAATATAACAGTAACAAAGATTGGCAGCATTTTGAGAGATAATTTTTTGATATTTAGAAATAGAAATGGTTCAAACAGGCAAATTTCTATAGAAGAGAAAAAAGCAAAGGGAAAGTTTGATTTGTTTTATTTACGCAGGTAAACAATTATATCTACACATGACAGAGACAACATAAACGGAAACTACAGGCCTCACATATAAATATACATAATTATAAATATACTAAACATTTTTGTATACTAAATACATATTATAAATATACTAAATGTAATTTAGTATAATAGATCTATGAAGAAAAATCATATTATCTCCAAAGAAGCAGAAAAGATCTGAATTTAACATTATTAATATTAGTATACATAGGTACATCATGCATATCTACAGAAAGATGAAAAGAAAAGTAACAGCTGCTGACTCTTAAGTGATGAGTATGGGAGTGATTATATTTAACTGCCTCTCAACATTTCTATAAGTTGGGAATGTTAAAGACATGGAGGAGAAAGATCATAAAACATTCTTAAAAATCTGATTTAATTCAATCCGAATCATCTTTAAAATAGCCAAGGTATTGACCTACTTTTTTTTTTTTAATCAGAGTTCTGGAGAAAATTTCTAGGAAATAAACTTCTTACATGTCAGTGAAAAATTCATAGAATCAAGTTCACTAGGAAGTACTTTTGCTGAAATATTGTCTAAGTGTGTCAATGTCTGAAAATTTGGGGCAGCTCCACGTTACCTCAATGAGTCATGCTAAGCACAGATGATTTATCTTACTGACAAATCCAGCTAATGATCATGAGTAAACTTTTAATTTTTTTTTTACAGTATTTCTTACAACCACATTATGTAACACTAATTTTCATTGAAACTTAATTATTTAAGTAATCTCTTAACAGGCTAAGTGTTAAATATACAAGATTTGTTAAAATTTTTTGTTTATTTTTACATATATTTTATAATATATTTCATATGCTACATTTACAAGTCGTCTTTAAAAAGAACTATAAAGGGGCGCCTGGGTGGCTTAGTAGGTTGGGCGTCCGGCTTTCGCTTAGGTCATGATCTCGCGGTTCGTGGGTTCGAGCCCCGCGTCGGGCTCTGTGCTGACTGCTAGCTCAGAGCCTGGAGCCTGTTTCAGTCTGTGACTCCCTCTCTCTCTGACCCTCCCCTGCTCACGCTGTCTCTCTCTCTCTCTCTCCTAGAAATAAATAAAACATTTAAAAAAAAATAATAAAAATAAAAATAAAAAGAACTATAAAAAGGTGTTAGGAATAAAGTAAGTTATTTATGATTATATCTGTTAATAAAAGGCAAAGTATACAATGAATAATCACTTGCATTGCTAAAATAAATGATGTAAAAATATATTTTTTTATTTTTATATTTTTATTCAATTATTGAGCTATGAAATTTAGTGGGCTCATTATCTTATAGCTTTATTTTATTGGAGTGATAAAAATAAAAATAAATCCATACATTTTTGGTTTAGAAATTACTGAAACGAAACTTCCTGCCATTTAATTACATCTTTCAAAGGAATATAATCTCTTAATTGCCATGAGCTTCTCTTTTATCCTAGTAATTGGCATTCATGCACATTGCATTCATATTAAATTTTTCATGTCAGAAAGTAAGGCTGACTGCTGAATTAGAGGTTTTCCAAAAGTAAAGCTTCTGCTCTTTTAGTTTATGATATATAAATCACATTGAATATCCAGTCAAATATCACCCTTTGATGGGGTTAATCTATATGTTAATGGTTTCTCTACTTTCTATGATATGTTGACCTTTTCAATTATTTAGTACATTGTATTTGTGCAGTTTATTGTTTAAAAAGAAAATTTGCAAGTTAGTGAAAGGAACAGCATACTCTTTGATGACAGGGAAATTACATTCTCTAAAACTTGGGTTTAAATGCTATTAATATATTTAAATTAGGTTAAAAAGCTCCTTTGAAAGAGGGTTTGTCTGTAACAGAAAAACTTCTTATGGAAATTGCAAATAGATCATAACAGGGGCATACGAGAAGGGTAAGTACTTCATATAAAACTACTGCAGAGGAACCCTGCATAGGGTCTGTTGTAGTTTAACAGTCAAAGAGGACAAACTTAGAGATTTAGGTTATATGTCTAGCTAGCTAATTATACTGTAAACACAATTCTATATCCAGAATAGTAAAGCTTCAGGGATTTTCTAAAATCTCTTCATTGCTGGACAGATACAAGGGAGATATATAAGAAATAAGATAGCAAAGATTGTTGGTTGGACCATTAGGAAGAACCCCCTCCCCTTTCTGGAAGCTTGTAATGTAAAATAAAGCACAGATAATAAGAAAATGAAGCATAAGAATATGAACTAAGTCAAAGAGACTTTTCAGTAATCTAGTCATTGGAACTCAAGGTCGGTCTTTATTTTAGAAATAAATGACATAGACTATAAAATAGAATATTCACGTTCAATCCACTCTTCATTACTATGTATACTCTCTTGGTTGAGCCACTTTTAAACTTTTTATGTCTAAGTTTCCTTATCTGTCAATGAGATGAATATGGCCATGTAATAAGGTTTTGATCTATATGAAGATTAAGTGAGATGCTGCATATCCAATGTTCAACACTTATTGGGACAATGAATATCAGTCACTATTGTCATTACTAAAATAATATTGAGGGAATCTACAAGCTTAACATTATGCTAAGTGTATCAGGTACTGATATGGGCACCTAAAGTTTTCTTCTCTATGCTCACAATAGACTAGATTAAAACAAAAGTCACGTGTTTATTTTTGAAAATCAAGTGCATATAGCAAGAAATATTTGATTGCTTTGGTCTTAACAAAATTTGGAGTAAATGTGTAGCTAGTTGATTCCAAGAGAAGTAAAGTCATCATATACTTCCAATTCTCCGAAATAACTTTAAAAATATTTTAAAATATTTATTTCTGAGAGAGAGAGAGAGAAATAAGAGCAGGGGAAGGACAGAGAGAGTGGGGGCGGACAAGGATCTGAAGTGGGCTCTGCACTGACAGCAGAGAGCCTGATGAGGATCTCAAACCCAAGACCCTGAACCTTGAGATGGTGGCCTGAGCCTAAGTTGACGCTCAACTGAGTGAGCCACCCAGTTGCCCCTCAGAATTATTTTTTGTATTATTGAGATTTCATTTATATTTCTTTAAAA
The DNA here is from genome assembly GCF_003009895.1 of Hyaena hyaena. Lineage (NCBI taxonomy): Eukaryota > Metazoa > Chordata > Mammalia > Carnivora > Hyaenidae > Hyaena > Hyaena hyaena. The sequence continues at coordinate 94,675 of NW_024081285.1, forward strand.
AGTATTCTTTTAAATATTATATAATTAGCTATATATTCATTCTCATAAGTTAAAACTTAATAACCAACGCTAAATCTAATTTAACATTGTTTTTCTCTCCTCTCAAAAAATGTCCATTATTACCCAGATGGACTACTTCCTTTCAACATTTCTGTTAAACATTTACATACTTAATAATACATTTTAGGAATATTTCTTTGTACATAGAGATTTGCCTCTTTTAAAATTCCTCCAAAATTCTTAACTCACAACACTTCTTTGAAGTGCAGACTAAACACGACATGCCTTTCTGATTCTCAAATTGCCCAATTCAGTTAAATGTTGGACATAGACAAAAATTGAAAAATTCCTTTTAAACAGAGTTAATTTTGGTTTTATAAATTTGGTTGTTCATATGTCCTTCCCACTTCGTGAGTAGCTCTTGAAAAACACATTTGGGGTATCAAGTGACAAAAATTAAACAATTTCTATCCAACAATTTGTTGTTCTTTACTCAAGAGAAATCAATCCATGGATTATAAGAACACGGTGCCTCACAAGCAGTGGAGCATTCTGCCTGAGAGATTTGGGGCAAGGGTGAGTTTTACAGAATGTGAGACAAGGCAGAAACAGAACGTGATTGGCTAGGAGGTCAAAGATGTCTTTTTTTTTAATTAAATATTTTTATTTATTTCTAGGAGAGAGAGAGAGAGAGAGAGAGACAGCGTGAGCAGGGGAGGCTCAGAGAGAGAGAGGGAGTCACAGACCGAAACAGGCTCCAGGCTCTGAGCTGGCAGTCAGCACAGAGCCCGACGCGGGGCTCGAACCCACGAACCGCGAGATCATGACCTAAGCGAAAGTCGGACGCTTAACCCACTAAGCCACACAGGCGCCCCTAAAGATGTCTTGATGAAATTAGGAGAGCCTATTTTATAATGTATGCTAGCTAAAGATGAGATGGAGGATTGTGTTTCGTGTTGGGTTTTCTTAACAGGGAGGCTTTTCCCGTAAGTGCAGGCTGACTTAGATTTAGATTTGTATGTGGGCCGGGCCACTTGGACAGCCTCCATTTTGCAGGTCCTGCCATAGATATTAACTTTAACAAGGAAGTGAGGAGCTTGAGGAATAGGATGGCTCTCGTGAACTCAAGAGATAAGGAAGAATTATGGTTTCTGAGAATAACTTTCTCTGCCTCCTTTGGTCACTAGAACAGCGCTGCTTGTCTCCCCAGGTATTTTTTAGCTTCAGAGACACCTACAAATGAAATCCAAAAAAGAGATCACTTTTCATTTGCTTTTTCTTACCTTAGAGCCTATCAACACACTAGAGACGTCTGTGTCCCCTCTTCAATGCAGGTCCTAAGTTTTCTCTCTCTTTTGTAGGTTTATCTCTTGCAGCTCTAGAGGTACCTTGACAGGTCCATTTTCTCTCAATTTAATGTCCAAAATGTAAACAGATTGAGGGTGACATAAAAGAGCAAACCCTAAGGCCTTTTCTCTCACGGACCCTTCTGCACAAACAAGTGAATGTAGTCTCTTAGATACATGATTCAAACATGATGACACTTTAGATAAATGAGGGGTGGATGGTATATTGGTGGAGAATTCTTAAAAACCCCTCATTCTTCTCATTCTCTTCCTCTTTAGACTAAAGCCCTGGGAGAAAAAGTTTTGTTGTTAGTTTTCTCACCATTTTACTTTTCTGCCTCTCTCTTTTTGCCTTTGTCTCACATTTTTATTATCCAGAAAGGAATAGCTAATTCTTTACTTGCCCCAAATCATAATACCAATAGTGCCTTACAGTGAGTTAGGTGACGTATATGGAGTGAGTTTATTCTCCACACTATAGGAGAACTCTAACCTGGGTTCTTAAAACCCCTAACTCACTGAGGAGAGAGAGAAAGAGAGAGAGAGAGAGAGAGAGAGAGAGAGAGAGAAGAGTTTGGATTTTATTCTCTCCCAAATTCTTTTTCTCATAGATAATCTTTTTGCATTTCAGAAACAGTTACTACCTTTATGGTTGCTGCTTACTTTATTTTTAACACTTTTTAAAAAATGTTTGATTATTTTTGAGAGAGAATGAGCTGGAAAGGAGCACAGAGAGAGGGTGACATAGAATCCGAAGCAGGCTCCAGGCTCTGAGCACAAAGCCTGATGCGGGGCTTGAACTCACAAACCGTGAGATCATGACCTGAGTGGAAGTTGGACACTAAACCGACGAAGCCGCCCATGTGTCCCTATTTTTAACACTTTTTAATGAGATATAAGCTTTGGATGAACTAGAGTAAAGTAGGTCAGAAAACAAAAAAAGAGGGGCAGCTGGGTGGCTCAGTCGGTGAAGCGTCTGACTTCAGCTCACGTCATGATCTCACAGTTCCCGGGTCTGAGCCCGCCGTCGGGCTGTGTGCTGACAGCTCAGAGCCTGGAGCCTGTTTCACATTCTGTGTCTTCCTTCCTCTCTCTCTGACTCTCCCCTGCTCACACACACACACACTCTCTCTCTCTCTCAGAAATAAATAAAACGTTAAAAAAAAAAAAAAGAACAACACAGCTTTTTAAAATACTACCATTCTCTTCATAATAAAACTATTGACGTTTTCCACTTGTTATTAAAACAAATTTGGAATAAATATATATTTATTGAATAAAATAAAATATACATTTATTATAAAATAAATATACAGTTATTCAAGAAATATGTTGTTTATTATATTTTACAAAGTATTAATATTATATATTATTTATTAAACATATATATATATATATATATATACACACACACATGATCGTTTCTTTAAGGTAGATAATGAGTAATGGATTTGCAGGAACTGGGTGCATTTTAAATTTTTATTTCTACAAATAAATTGCCTTCCAAAATGGCTATACGAATCTATAGCCCAACTGCAAAGTCGGACAATGTCATTTTCCTCATACCTTTACCCATACTTGACACTAGCAAATTTAAAAAAAATATTATCATGTTTATGTCAGTGATATACTTTTTGCTTTATATTATTTAGAATGTTTTTGATACAAGTAGCAAGCATTTACTCTACTCAATTAAACAATAGTAAATGTATCACATATGGAAGAGTTTCAAAAATAAGGTAGCTCCAAACACAGTGTGACCAAGGCTCCAAGTCCATTTCTCTGCATTTCCTCTACTGCTGCTTTGCTTTCTGTGTTTGCTTTGTCCTCGGGCAAGATCTCATTCTGGTCATTTAATGGCAACAAGAATTTCAGTTCTTGCATCCAGATGCAACAGTGTCCAGAGGCATAAAAGAAGGCATTTCTCCCTCATGTACTTGTTAAGAGTAAAAGAAGAAAAAAAATCCTAGAAGTAATTCCCTGCCCCCAATAAACATTGGCCATAATAGTGTAGTAGTGCCTGAACCAGTCAGCGGCAGGAATTACACTGTATAGATTATAAGGTTGGTTTCTAACCAAGAAGTACAAGCCCCTTTGGCTAAGGAAGTAGTTAGCCTTTCTTGAGGTGACTGAGCATCAGGAAGAGAGTTGAAGTTGGGTAATGAAAAATATTGTTAGGGCAAAATTCCAGTGATACTGGAGTGAAGGCTATTTAGGCAGACAACAGATTCTGCTATGTTTTTGTAAGAAGAAAGGAGAAATTAACCTCTTCTCAAGATATCCCAAATGGCGAATAAAATGTATTCAAATAGGAAAAATGTTATCACATTGTAATAAATATATAAAGAGAACTAAACACACATGAGGATGGAATCCATGGAATTTCCTGACAGAAACTCAATTCATAAAATTGTAGAGTGTTTTTAAAATCCAAAGTTATATGATTGCTAATCTATCTGATGAATATACATAGATTCCTATAGATTATTAATTTTAATGTTTTAAAATATGAATAGAGAAGAATATTAAAATGTATCTACTTCACAAATGCATTACTTCAAAAAATATTATTTCAATATGACAGGAAAATTAGCAGAACACTGTAGAAATCAATGTCTGGCCACTGGTAACAAAATGACTTATTTGTTGAGGCTAATCCTGTTCCCTTCATCACTGGATAAATATTTGAAAGAAGAAAAGATATCAGAGCTCACATTTTAAAAACAGAGACTGTAAGTAAACATTCAAGTAAATATATAATGAACTGAATGGTGAAAAATTCTACAAAGAAGGGGAAAATTGAGGAAAAGGATTTAGGGTATATCAGATTATGTTATTATTTTCAATGTGGTGTTTGGTTAAGTACTTCTTGAGAAGATGATGTGTGATCAAAGACCTATTGTAGGAACTGAGAAAGGAAGTCATGCGGTTATCAGGGCATTTTAAATTTCAAGTAGGGACAATTGCAAAAAATTAGAAAAAAAAATCAAGTGACATTTTCTAGGTAATGTAAAAAAATAAATGTCACAATTTTTGATTTTGCAGATGTTATTTTTACCTTTTCTTAAAATTTTTATAGTCAAGACCTAGTTGTAGAAGCAAGACATAACATATAAAAATTTCACTACATATTGAAACTTTTAGCTATGTTCTTACTCTGTTTCACAAAGGATATTATAGCCAAAGGAAAAATAATGGCTGCATCTGGATACGTATTTTTTTTAAACAAGGTTTCTTTCCACATTATATTCACCACTTCTAGCACTTCTTAGGCACATCTTCAGGCTTTCTCAAAAGGTACCATTTTTCAGTGACAGGTTATGAATATTCAAATAAAGAGATATGGATACATATGTGTCAGGGCTTGTAAAAGGCCTGTAAGGGCTTGTAAAAGGCCTGTCTGTAAGGAAAAGACATAGTATGTCTGTCATAATTAAGTCACTAGAAACAGAGATTCTGCAATTGGCAGAGATAATTATCCAAGTTCTAGTATAATATCTTTAGTATACTTCTCATAGACTCAGTTTCCTTTGAATTATTCAGAAGGTTGATTCAGAAAATTAATGCATATAACGCTTTTAAAATGTGGCACATACTTAATATATGGTTGCTATTTTTATTGTGATCTCTATTTTTCTTTCTTCTTTTCTTTCTATCTTTCTTTCTTTCATTTTTATTTTGAGAGAGAGAGAGAGAATGTGTGCAGAGGAGCAGAGGAGGGGCAGAGGGAAAGGGAGAGAGTTAATCTTATGCAGCCTCCCTGCCCAGTGCAAATACCAATGGAGGGCTCATTCTCACGAATGTGAGATCAAGACCTAAATAGAAATCAAGAGTAGGACACTTAACCAACTGAATCACCCAGCCACCCAATATCTATTTTTTCGATTTCATAATCAACAGGCACTTTTGAGATTAGTAGGTTGTTTCCCCTATTCTAATAAAGGCTTCAACTCTAGTATGCTGTAAGGTGTTGAATGTGTACCAGATTTTGGGAAATGCATATTGGTGTGTGTTTGTTGTGTGTGTGTGTGTGTGTGTGTGTGTGTGTGTGTGTGTCAGTCTTTCTGTCTGTCTGCCTGTCTGTGTGACTATGTCTGTGTCTGTCTGTTTACAGATATATAAAAGCTATTCTGGTAGAGATCTCATAATAAAAAGTCTGAGTCAATTTTTTGATGTTTACTAAGAACTTTGAAGCTTCAACCATCTTGCTTTCCTTTGCCCCACTGTTAAATAAGCTGAGAAGAAAGCATGGATGCCTTCTCCTTTGAACCAGATGAGGGAAAAAAAGCCCTTTGCCATGCGTGGCAACACTCAACCTAGCCTGCATCCTAACCATTACAAAAACTAAAAATTTCAACCGATCTCCTTGCCCTGCTCTTTTATGCCATCTTTTTGACCAGCTTGGGAGTCACCATGCCCTCCTCAGAAAGCCTAATGAGTATGTCATGATCAGTTTTGACACTGCAACCAAATGTTGGACGGGACCCATCTTATTCGTGCAGAGTGGCCAAAACACATCTCTTTCTGTTTCTTGCTTGTTGCTGTTATGGATTTAGTTACTTAGGTTGGATTCAATTTATATTTCTTGAAAGACACAAGGACACACATAGGTATAACCACACTGAGATTTGACTTCTTGCTGTAAAGCGTTTATGTTACTGAACTGCATCCCTGTTGGCTGACACTGGGTTGCCACCAACTCTTCACCACTAAACAGGGAATTGAGCTAAATGCCTTTATATTTCCTTTCATGAACCTAAGTAATCACTCTCTGGGATATATATCCAGGTCTGGTATTGCAATTGCATATCCTTTGTGTATTTTTCTGTTTGTTCCTTCATTTGAGGAATTATTTGTATATGTTAAATATTATGTCCTAACTGAGCATTTCACAAGCATCTTCTCCCAGATGATTATCTTTCTGTTAAACTGTCTGCTTATCTTTTGCACAAAGGCAGTTTTCATGTAATGTAAAAAAAATAATCCACAACTTCCTCACCATTTGTGCTACGGGGCTCCTGTTTAAGAGGTACTTCTCAGGACTACTTAAATAGGAATAATATTCTCAACATCATGTCCTTCATTTAGAGTCCATATTTTTATTTAGTGTAAAATAAAAATCTGGTTTTATTTTTTCTCCAAATAGTGATCCAGTTTTCCCAAGATCATATGTGAAACATAGATCCTTTCTTTCTATCTTGTAAAAGTTACTACATAAACAGATTATCTCTTATTTTTCCATTCTGAACCATTGCTTTGTATTCTGGGGCTTCTTATTGTGTGCTAACATGTAGGAGAGTGAGCCCCCATTATGTTTTTCCTTTTTTCAAACATAAATTAACTAACAATCTTAATTTTCCAAAATAAAAATTTGATATGAGTTGCATTTAGTTACTAGTTTAGTTTGTGAAGCAATTATCAGCCACTTAATCCATTAATATGTTAGGTATATTTTGCTTATTTGGGTAATTTTAAATGAGCACTATGGTATGTTTATGCTGTTAATGGTTACAAAATTTTTCCAATGGTGTTGAGCATTTCTTGTTCAGTTATTTCCTAAGATATTAGAAGGCTTATTACTATTTTTGGTTATATAAGAATATTATATTCTATAGCACAGTAAAACTCCATGCTTATGTACCTCATTCAGATCTAAGACATTAGGTTATGGCTTTGTTTGTACCCCTATCAATCCCCATTCAAAAAGGAGTGAGATAAAAATAATAATAGTTATTATTTTTTTATAGGAGCAAGGGGACATGGAAGAGATGGAACTATCCTTAGAGAGATGTTAGTATAGGCAACTCCAGGGATGTACAGTGTGTCCCAGAATCATTACTTTCCTCCTGCTCAACTTTCCTGGAGTTAAACCAAAATATAGTTTACAACCAGGTGGATATTCCTTCAGGTGCTGTTCTTTTCTAGAAGACACTGAATACCACAGCACTAAAAGTCATCTTTATCAGGTTGAAACCAAAGTGAACGACTGCCCATTGGTGATGCCAAGCCATTTAGATCAGGCTACAGAATCCTGCCTGCTTAGAGTGGTCAGAGCATTTTATTAACTGGTAATAAAGCAGTACCGAATTACATGTGATTTATATTTGGTACCCTATTTACCATACTCTGGCATGTCTTTCTGCATTTTCTAATTGCTTTTTACTGGTGCAGAAAAACTCCCACTTACATTTGACCAAATATTCCCATAATCTCTCAACTATTTAAAAACATGTTGATTTTTCACTGTGATGACCATATCATCTTCAAGTAATGGAAGCTTCATCTATTCCCATCCAATGCTTTCTTTCTATTACTTTAGAGCATTGGCAAGTATTTTAAATAATAGTAGCAAATTCAAATATCCATGTATTTTCCCGATATTAAAGTGAATATGTCTAAAGTTTATTCATTACATGGGATTTTCCTGAATATTTGGGGGACGTAGCCACCATCAAATTATAAATATCCCTTTCTCTTTTTTTAAATAGATAGTTTTGAATATTATGAAATCCCTCTCTATATTTGTACTGAAGAGCCAAAAATTAAGTCCTCCATTAAGAGAAACCTCAGGCTGCATGTAGCCCCAGTCCCAGTCCCAGGAAAGGCCTCATACTGTTCAAGGCTAAAGCCATCCTCGGACCGCCCTCAGTTCAGCTAATCAAAAAGTAAAAAGAAACATTCCTATGGTCTGAGTCAAGGCTGGGAACTGCAGAAACAAACTAGCCAATTTCTCACAGCTTGACTGAACCCCACGTGGGACCTTTGAACTCACATCAAAATTGGTCATTTTCAAAGCATTCTCAAAAGTCATGATTGGGTCCCACCGAAAGGAATGAACACCTCACAGATACTCAACGGTCAAAGCTGTAATTGTAATTGGTGCTTATGTGATGATGCTACATGTACTGTAACGCCCCCATCCCTTACTCCTTAAAAACCCTGTTCGCTATTGTTCTTCACTTCACCTTGCTGCCGCTGCACCGGGAGATGGATGAGCCCTTGCTCGAGCTTGTAATAAAGACCCTTTTGTACTTGCATCGGTGCCGGCTCCTTAGAGATCTCTGGGACTCGCGATTCGGGCACAACAATACCTTAACATTTTGACTATAAATTCCTCTCTTGTGAGACAAGTTTTTATGTTCCATATCCCTAAAATTTGATCAACCATAAATTAAGTATCTAAATATTAAAGTCTAATAATAATTTTAATCATAGTAATCAAACTAAGAGATAAACAGTGAGTTAGTTTCAATATGATAGTCAGTAGATATATTTTTAACCACCTTAAGTATAACAAATAATTTCAAACTGTATTGGAACATGTATTTGCACATTTCATTTTGGCTAAACCCTTAAGATATTGTTCTAAAAGTAAAGATAAGAGTGCACTCTTTTTTTGAATGTTTATTTTTGAGAGAGAGAGAGAGAGAGCAAGACAAGAGGGGCAGAAAGAGAGGATAGCTATCTGAAGCAGGCCCCAGGTTCTAAGCTGTCAACACAGAGCTCAATGTGGAGGTGGAACTCACAAACCATGATATCATGACCTGAGCAGAAGTCAGATGCTTAACCATCCAAACCATGTAGGTGTCCCGATAATAGTGCTATTTTTGTGTAAAGTTAAAATCAAAGTTAAAACTGTTGAAAATTACTTTTTGGTTTTTGTTAATCAACTCTTGTGATTGTGACCAATTGCATGTATACAATTCAATAAAGTCACATGATAAAGAACAGTATTTTGTCTTAAAAATTCCTTTCAATTGTAAATGTTCTTTTAAATGTACTTTTAAATGGCCTGACAAGGTTTCTTATGATGTCAATTGAACATGCTCTTGTAAATGTTGATTTGTGAAATACACAAAAATAGATTTTGAATGCTCTTATAAATATCTTTACGATTTGGATTTAGTGACCAGGAAATGAAAATGTTAGAATTTCACCTTATTAGATTTTATTCTGCATAGTTATGAGTCCTACTGTGAAAAAAGCCTAGTAATTTATGATACAGAGAATTTACCTCTGTGTGTGTGTGCGTGTGTGTGTGTGTGTGTGTGTGTGTGTATGCTTAGTATTAACATATCTTTGGGAAGAAATGATGGTATAATAAGTAAAATTCAAAATAATATAATCATGTACAATAAATGTAAGATGAAACTGAAGAAGAAAAATAACAATACAGATTTAAGAAAAAGAGATAGGGATTGTGCTGAATATTCAAAGACGTGAAAAATTAGAGAAGCAGATAAAATGCTGAAGTAACTGTAGATATTTTTTATGCGTTCATACTGCATTACTGTAAGAATATCTTAAAGGCTTATTAAGTCTCTTTAATTTTTATTATAGTAACAAGGTATTTTAACTGTTACTGCCTTGGAGGACAGAGGCCATCTTTCTCTTCTTTTTCTTCTCAAGTGGATGATATATAAATTATCCATTTATCACATTCCTAAATGAATCATATCAAATATTTAATAACATCTTGGTTTCATAACCTTCCTCATGTGATCCTTCTTGATATTCAAATGTAATAGCAGCATAACAAAAAAAGATGTTAACATCATTAACAACTGTTATCAACTCTCTCTGTATTCAGCTGTATTAACATAAGCTCTTTATCCTGATTATACCAGATGTCTTTCCTAGTGGACTTGTGTTGGCCTCCTAGGCCTCTTTGATTTTATTTTCAGATTTATAATACATTAAACATTATCTAATATTGGCAATAACAGTAGAAACATTAGCACACCTGGTCATTGCCTTCAATATGTATATTTCTACTGAGAAGAATATAAAACAAATATGGAGGTAGAGTGGTGCAAACTTATCACAAATTGTCACTGGATTAGGAGACACTTTCACCACCTTGAGTAATGTGTTTGTAGTCATGGAAATGTTGTTAAAAATAAATAAATGAAAAACAAAAAAAGAAAAAAAAATGAGCAAGAGATGTGATGAAATTATTCTACATCTATTAGTAGTATTTTTTTACTGCTTATATTTTAATGGAATCATGAAATATATAGTCTTAATAGTGTGATATTAATGCTTTTAGGCAGGACCTTTTAGACACTGTGACAAAGTTAGCAAGGTCACATCTTCATCAGTAAAGTTTCTAGAAGAGAGTAGCATTAATTGCTTTGGTAGATTTAAAAATAAAGTGATTTATCTTGCGCTCTAATTTCCTACCTGTACGCAGTTCAGTTATTAGTAGAGGTGGGCATATTTTCCTCTAATCAAATTTCTCAAACCATCTCTATTAAGAAGTCAGTAAAACAAAGTATTGAAATGCAGATTGCATTGATTTGCTCCAAGTTATTGCAAGGTAAGAGGAAACAGTTATCTTAGGGTAAATCAATATAATCTACATTAAAGTACATTGTCTCTTAGAGTGCCAGGAAATATTCAGTGATCTCCATTTTAAAAGTGGCTATTGTGACCACCTTATGTTGTCAGTCCTTAAATTTATATCCCTTGCACCTCAAGGTAGTCAAGATTTGTGAAGTTTTTCACAGCCTAAATTTAGTTTCCCTTGAGTTTCTTCTCAGTGCTTTTAGTTTCTGGTCAGAGAGGGAAGCAGTTTCTGGTTAATTTCATCATAAATAAATATAAATATCCAGATTCTAACTATTGTATCTTCAAAGTAGTGACGTCTTTAGATCACCACTATCTCAAAACTTATACCTTTATTTTAATTTTGGTAATCATTTAATTACGATTCTATTAAATATTACCTTCCTCCAAAATAAGTTTCTGGTTTAACTCAGATATTCTCTCTAAAAAGTCTTTCCCACTGGAGCCAGTAACCCTTAATATTTCTGCTTCAGGAAACCAGAGGACCTTTTAATCATTCCACATGCAATATTAATTTCTTTGTATGAGTTGATATGAATCTTTTAAACTATTGCTAGGAAAATAAAAAAACACAAAACAAACAAACAAAAAAAACAGCAAAGTTGAAACTATTCCATTCACATAAAACTGAAAGTTTTGCATTGTAAATATGCGGCAAGAACATAAACGATAAGAGGCCATAGAGGTCCTTTAAATTTCTTTATGGCGATATGTCGTAAACATTTCTACATTGTTCAATTTATAAATCTTTTCAAAGCTCTTAATAATAAAAGACAGATGTCTTTTCATGTCACAAAAGATAATAGTGAGCATAAAAGATGGAGGTATAAAAAAAGCAGCGTCTGTGAGATCATACCCATTACTGGTTGATTGACAAGTCACTTCTTGTCTGCACTTCTGAGAACGGGGATGAGAAGAGAAATCCTGTGTCTTCCAGAATATTTGAAGTAGTCCAAAAATATGATGTTAGATAAGTCCATAAGCACAAATATTTTGTACAACTCCCAGTAATTACATATTTGGGAAATTTCAAACTGAATTTACTTTGAATTTACATGATTAACTCAAATATGTGTGAAAAATGGGTCGGCAGTCCAACTAGACATTGCTGTCGAAAGTGCTCTTACACATTTTATATTTTTTCCATTTTACTTATAGTAAAACTATTTATTAGCTGTCTACTTAAAAGTCCATTTCCTCTTCTGATTTACTAACAGTATCTTCATTTTTCTTTCTTATTTTTAATGTTTATTTTTGAGAGAGAGAGAGAGAGAGTGCACGGAATTGCATGCGAGGAAGCAGGGGAGGGGCAGAAAGAGGGGGGCTGTGGAAGCTAAGCAGGCTGACAGCAGTGAGACCAATTTGGGGCTCAAACTCATTCAGAAGCCAAGAAGTCATGAGGTGAGCCAAAGTCAAATGCTTAACCTCCTGAGCCACCTTGGCACCCCAACGGTATATTTATTTTGAGAAAGACATTTCCAGGTGCTCTAGGAAGTTGCATCCATCCCCACCCCAGTCAGTCCTCAGAATAAATAATAGCACTTCTAATTCCACCAGAGGAATCCCTCTTCCCTTGTTCATGATTGGTTTAAACGTAGGGTGTCATTAAATTCTGATCAGTTAAAAACATGGTAATAACTGATGAAAGGGCTTAGGATAAATTTTTCCTTTCTACTAAAAGAGAAACATATAAGTAAAAAGTAGTCTTTTCATCTTTGACAAAAAGAATTTGAAAAGAAAGTTATGCTTGCAGTGGATGCACCTACCTTGTGACCACGTGTATAGAAAAAAAATGTACTAGCAATGTCAATAAAAACATACCAAAGATCAGGAGATGTTTGAGGTTACCAGTTACCACGAAATCAACCAATTTGAACCATCTACATCCAGATCTTATAAAGTAAAATAGTAATATAAGATAATAAATTGCTTAAAACTGTTGGATACTATGCTACTCATGCTCAAAAATGTTCAGATTTAGTGAAGTCTGCAAATGTCCCCACACATCCATAATTGTGTCAAAGATGAATGTACCATATTCTGACAGGGAGAAAGAAGTCATCAGGGGAAACTTTCTACTCTTCAAACAATACAAGTAATATAATGCAATCATTGTTTGCCCCTACCTTCTTTAGAGCCTTTTCTTTTGCAGTGAGTCTGCACTTGGAATCAAAGCTTGATTAAACCCACCAGTTGTGATCTTGTGAACCTCTTTATCCATTTTTTAGGATATTTTTCTTTTGGTTGCGTTTTTTCCTCCATCACAAATGTCTTTCTGTCTATGGATTAAATCTACTATGCTCTGGTATCTCTCATATTAAAATAGAAAGAAAAAACAAGCAAAACCAATCTTAGATTCCATGTACCATTCCAGGTTGACCTATAACAGAATTTATTTATGTTTTATATATATTTTATATTTTATTTATTATTTTACATATATGTATTTCTTCACACTTTTTCACCCTTCAACCCAGTCCAGTCCAAACTGTTTTCTGTTCTATCACTTCCCTGGCTTGACAGGACATCAATTTTCTTCATGTTGAAAATCCCAATGGTCCCTTTGCTGTTATTTGTCCAGTCAATAGCATCCTAAATTGTGACTACCCTCTTTTGGAATACTTCCTCCCTTGGTTAATGTGAACCATACATTTCCAGTTTTTTATCTTTAGATTTGGCTATTGTTTGTCATTTCCTTTTCTCTTTAACTGATCTTAACATTAAGTTTTCTTACTGAAATATCCCCCTTACTTCTCTTTATCACACTCTCTCCCTAAGTGATTTCATCTATTTCTGATTAACGTGTGATTTATTTCAGACTAAACCTCTCTACTGAGCTTATAATAAATATGCTTAACTGTCTTTTGATATCTTCACTTTCTTGTCTCATAGTCATTTAAAATTTTAAAACCTACAAAATAGAAATCAAGACATTAGAAACCATGGCTTCCCGATAACGTTTTTTCTGGTTTATTTTCTTTCTGCTCATAGCACATAGTAGCATAAAGTTAGTAAACTCTGCTCAGCAGAGGAAAGTTTTGCTGATCTATTTCTCAAATTGGAATTCCTCTTTTATTTCCTGATGAAAGTTCAAATGGGCCATAACCTTATGGCAGCAACATGTCCTAGGTCTCAGACAGGCAAGTGAAACATTTCTAAGTGAGAGTAAATACAGACACTAGGGCAGCAACAGTTGATCATCTGCAGAGCCATTGTAAAAGTGACACTTTTTCATGTTTAGAAATCCTGGAAATTATGCACTATCATGTAGAAACAGAAATTGACCCTCTAGAAGTATAGTCAGGGATTATTAATCATTGAAACTCACTATTGACCTGAAGCAGAGAGGCTGACTGTGCTCAGCAATTAGGGTACCAATCCTGATGGAAGAGAAGGTTTTGGCTGAGTTTGCTTGTTTATTTCTTTGTTTGTTTGCATGTGGTCCTTAATACATGTAGAAGTGAGCAAAGAAAATAATCATAGGGTAATAAAGAAATAGAATAATAAAGAATGCAGAGAACCTGATCCAAACATTGGTAGATTCCTTTGTTAATAAAATTTGCAAATTCCTTCTTGTTGAGAGATTAACTGTGTATCTCAAATATCCATGTGTGAGTTACATGTCTCTGAGATTTGGGTATTTATCACATTCTGAGTTTCAGATTTAGTCATTCTCAATTATTTTATTCTCTATTGACCTAAAGAGTTACTTTACATTCTGCCATAAAGATAAAAGTAACATAGGAAACATGGATTAAAAATTTCAATGCTCTTGGTAACAGACCTCCAAATCACACTCTGAACAAAGCATGGGAATTCATGATTGCATTACAGAAATAGTTCATTTTCAGATTCCCAGTAAAGAACATTCTTTCCTAACTTGCTAAAATTGTATGTTTTTAGAACAAAACTGAAAGTGGAGAGATTATTTTATTACTTGATAGACCCTCACCACATCAATTTATTTGTTTATTTATATTTTATAATTTCATTGTTTACCAGGTTTTTTTAATGTAGTTGTTCCAAGATGGACCATATAAGAAGTTGAAGTTTCACTTTCAGAAAAGGTTGCCAAATGTTTTTCCAAATTGATTGTATCATTTTACATTCCCACTAGCAGTATAGGAGAGTTCCATTCCCTCCACATCTTCAATAACACTTTGTGATGCTCAGTCTTATCAATTTTAGCCAATATAATGTTGTGTAGGGGTGTTTCCTTATGATTTTATTTTACATTTATCTAATGAATAATGGTGTTAAACATCTTTTGATTCTTCTTAATGTTCTTATGAATTGTTTTTTTTCCCCATATTGAGCTGATTTGTTTTGTTAGCATTCATATGTAAGAATTCTCAATGCAAGTGTTTCATTTCGTTGAGGTTCAATTTATCAAAATTTGCTTTTGTATTTTGTGCTTTATAGTCTATTAATCAATTTTTTTTGGCCACTCTAAGATCACAAAGTGTTTTGTTTATGTTCTGGAAGGTTTTATTTGTGTGTATATGTGTGTGTGTGTGTGTGTGTGTGTGTGTGTGTGTGTGTGTATGTTGCATTGGGGTTTCATATTTTTAAAATGCTTTCACATTTTAAATGATTTCCTTCTTTAATTTATATAAACACTGAGGTTTATATTACTTTTTACACATTTGTATGTCATTCTTTTAAAAACTTTTGCCAATTATATTTTATCCTTTTTTCAGAGATAATAATGATGATATAAAGAGCTAAATTCTTATGGAGACCTTACCATGATCTGGAACTCTTTAACCTGAATAATCACATTAAGCATTAAGAACAGTTATGAATAAGGCACATTCTAACAGTGCCCTTTATGTAAAACAAACTGAAGTAGAAAGCGGTTATGGTTAGGCTCATCTAGTCAGCTGCACACTTAGAATCTTCCCCAACAGCACAATTTCATTACCAAACTCCATTCCGTTGAACATATCATCTCTCAACTGTATAGTTATTTTTGACCAATACTTCAGAATTTTCTCACTAATAGAAAAACACATCTACAACTTTTGGCAGTTGGCCTCAGACACTTCCATTATATGTTTTCAAGTTTAAAAAATCATATGAGAAGTTATTTCTACCTTAAATTTTTTAATTATGTATATATTTGTTTTGTTGATATTTTTATTTGCAGAGGTGCATGTATACAGTTTGGGTTTTGCTTTTGACCTTGCTTTGTAGAAGAGAGCCTTTAGTCTGGGTAGTCAAGGAATTGCCATTTCCATATTAAATTGGTTTTTCGAAGGTGTGTGCTATATAAACGTGTAAATACACCAATCCACGGAAACTATTTTAAGAGAAGTTCTTCATAAATTCCCCAAAGATACACTTAATGTCTTTAAAAAAGTTCACTTGTCTCTGTCTTTCTTTGTGGGACAAATGTCACATATGTATCTGTAAATCCACACCATCAGCAGAATTATATATACTCAGTCATTATTCATTCAGTTCTTCTAATTCACTTGACAGTTGACACTAGTTTTGGGTTTTTCCACTCATTTAAGTGAATTTACATTTATTTTTCCATTATTTGTGGACATATTTCTATACATCGAAGACAAAGATGGATGGAAGTAAAGTAAATGATTTATGTCAAATATATCTAAAATGATTTCTATAGTGACATTTCATACTCAAAAATAATCTTTAAAACTTTTCTAGAGTTTTACGGGAAATGCTATAAATATTTGGAAAGTATTTACTGAATGAAAAATAAATAAATTAACAGAAAAATGTTCACTCCACACTAATTTGAATATTTGCAATAAAATAGTTGAAATCACCACATTGGTACATCATATTGATTAAGATTGTGAGCTCTGTATTTAGCTATGTTACTTTGATTACTTTTGGGGCAAGTCATCCAACCTCTTGTTCTTAATTATTCTGTATAACAGAGACAGTGATAACACGTTAACAGAGATGGTGATAACATGTAACTCGCTGGATTACTATGGTCTTAAACAACTTACCTATGAAGCACTCTGAAGAGTGTTTGACACATACTAAGGGCTAATTAATGCTAGCTGTTATTAATATTATTATAGATTTCATATCTTTTGAAAAAAGTAGAAAGTCTTGTGCATTTTTTAGTATTTATCAACATCATATAGTGATGTATATGATTTTTAGAGATGTATATGGTTAACTTCAATTAACATTTAAAACATGTTGCCTTGTGAATCGCTGTAATAAAAAAAAAAATTAAAGGCTTCCAATCCCCTAAAATGTGTGCCCCAATTCAATGATTTTATCTACATTTCTCAGTCTTCTCTATGTGAATATATTATCGCTCACAACAAGACAATGTTTCTCTAAGTATAGTCCTCAAACTACATGCATTAAAAGCATCTAGTTGCTCGTTCAAATAATCATTTCAAGGTATCACTCCCAGAGATGCTAATAAGTTGGAGTCTGGAAAGTCTGAGAATTTGCATTCCTTAAATGTTTTTTTTATTTATTTCTGAGAGAGAGAGAGCATGAGTGAGCGGGGAGGGTCAGAGAAGAGGGAGACTGAATCTGAAGCAGGCTCCAGGCTCTGAGCTAGCTGTAAGCACAGAGCCCGACGTGGGCCTTGAACCCACAAACCGTGAGATCATGACCTGAGCTGAAGTAGGACGCTTAACTGACTGAGCTACCCAGGTGCTCCGGAATTTTCATTTTTAACATTTACTCTATGTATCTTATGCACCCAAAAGTTTAAAATTCAGTATTTTAGAAGACTGATCTATTCATTATTATTCAAACGTTGATTTCTCCTTAGTTGATAAATGCCCTCTGAATGGAAAATATTCAATTCAGTAATTATGCTCAATCCTCAAAAAAATGCCATAATTTTACTATATTTCATATATGCAACATTAGTTCATATTTCAAACCACATTCATCTTTCAAATTTTGACTCATATCCTAACACTTTCATGTCTTGTATAACTTTCTCAAATGTTATGTGAAAATCATTTTTAAATCCTGTATCCCATGTTATTTTGCTTTCTGTTTTTATTCAAACTTGCACTAAGTTAACAAAGTGAGGAATAATGGAGAGCAAGGCTATGATGATCAACCAGACATATGGTTTGAAATGATTGTGCTGATTACTGCAGAAGTTACTTCATCTTTCTGGTCACTTTTCTCATCTTAAGATATTTAAAATATTGAAATGTTCACTATATTGAATATTTTAAAACATTTACTAATATTGCTATATTCATTAAATTGATTATGATTCAATATGATTTACATAAACTACCTAATTCATGCCTTGCACAAGTTAGTCAATCAAACCATTTACCTTCCTAGCCTTTCATTTCCTTCATTGTTTTTTAAAGGATTATATGTGAGTGAATGTGTGTGTGTGTGTCCCTAACTAGATACTTAAACATTTGGGCCTTTGTATTTATAACCTATAACATAAATATTCATGAATGGTTTAATTACTGTCATATTCAAAATATTACTTTAGTAGTGTGTCACAGCAGTATTATCATTTTTGGATGCTAAAGTATAGGTTGATTACTTATTTACATGTGTGTTGTCTTCATTAGGCTGGAACTCCTTATTTGTGTATCTCTAGAACCTCTTGCAGAACATGGTATGAAATAAGCACTTTATAAGCCTGCATTGAATGAATGAATGAATGAATGAATGAGAAATTCTGAAGAAATCTTGATTCCGGTGACTTGGTTAGTCTTGAAGCAGAGTAATGTATTTTTGTTTGTTTGTTTTTATCTGATTACTGGTGATGCATACAAAACAATTAAGATCTCTACACTTTCTTTGATATTTAATTTAGCTGTCACGTCTCCCATTTATTAAATTTAAGATCTGGCCACTAGGAGCTGCTGGCTGGGAAGGTGAATGAACAAATAACTAAGTGTATGGATATTTCATAATCCCAACATTTTGGTATTAATTTATAAAATTGTATTTGAAATGGGTTTGAAGGTAACTGGCTCAAAGCAATTATGTCCTTGTTTAGATATAAGAATTTTTAAGTTCAAATAATGGGATGTCCAAGGTCCAAATTATTTATTTTGAAGACAAAAAAAGGGCATACAAGTGGACATTTTTATTCATTTATTTAACAAATGTTTTGTATAAAGAAAGTTTTAAATAATATAAAACAAAAATTTTAAATAAGAAATATGATAAACTTGAGATTGTATATATACTTCAAGAAAGCATAAAAATGAACATTAAAAATAACTTTCTCTACATGTATGTAACTGTTTGTAGTTGCCCATAATCAGAAAAAAAATAGTAATGAATTGGTAATAATCAATTTATTTAAATTTCATCTAAATTTTTATTATCTTGGACACCAATACAACTTTGAGAAAATGTTTCTCACAATGTTTCAGGATTGTTGAGCTCTATATTTTATGACTAGAAGAAGAAATTTTAAATCAAAAGCTAATGATAATGATAACTGGACAGACTGAATTTTGCACAAACTATCTTATAACTCTACTCTGAGAATGAAAGATATGGATAATGGATGGAAAAAGAGTGTCATTCTTTTAGTTAACACAATTTTCACATGAAATCAATATACACACCACTTATGTTGTAAAATTAACATTCATTAAATAGCATTTGTATAAGAAGAAGAGTCAACACTTTTTAATGGCTAATTAAAATGAGATTATATTTGTTTAACTGATGTGGACAAAGCTGTAGTCTTAGAATAATTTGTAGGTCTATAATATTTAGATCACCATGCATCAAGTGCTTATTGTATATGTATTCTTTGCCCTGACCTATGACTATCCCATCCTGAGTGAACTTGAAGAAAATGTTTGAAGGTAAGTCTGAATCCTCAGTGGCTCAGAATGATATAAAATCGTTCTCAAAAGGCATATTCCCAATTACTTACATACAGAGATTTTCAATGTGTAGAATAGTTCCTAGGAATTTTTAACACAGACTCCTAGTACTTGCATATACTAAAATTTGAGTATCCCTGGACTGGGGGAAAAAACCAGATTTTACTTTTACTTATTACTTCTTGCTTAATTAAAATATTGCATAATTGTGATAAATAGTCCCTTCTCTGCTTTCTAGTCTCTGAAGGCAGAATATATATTTTTTTTAAATGTTTTTATTTATTTCTAGGAGAGAGAGAGAGACAGCGTGAACAGGGGAGGGTCAGAGAGAGGGAGTCACAGACTGAAACAGGCTCCAGGCTCTGAGCTGGCAGTCAGCACAGAGCCCGACGCAGGGCTCGAACCCACAAACCGCGAGATCATGACCTAAGCGAAAGTCGGACGCTTAACCGACTAAGCCACCCAGGCGCCCCTGAAGGCAGAATATTTTTAAAAACATGAATGAGGCATTAGCAAATTTTAAGTAGTAAACCTTATCCTTGACAACCAGCTCTACCATACTACTGGTGAAGCATATATTTTCTAAATTACTTGCAAGCTACTAAAAGAGATAATTTTTCTGCAGTATACAGAGACAATTGTCTTTCTCACCTTTTGCATTTGAAGAGTCAGAACTTTATGAAACTTCTTTCTTATTATGAGTATTACCTTATTTTGTTTCTACCGTTCTTGTAAAAAAACTGGAAAAGAAACTCAACGAAACATATCTTTAAAACCTTTGAGTCTGATGAAAAGCACTATTGCTATTTATCTATGCATAATTTCCATAAGAAAAATCAGAAGCAGTTAACAGGTATATTATAGTGCTAATTCTAGGTCTATTTGTAACAATGTTCAATGAAAGAGATAAAAACTATGCCTACCAGTCTTTGGGATGCTTTTAAAACAAATAATTTTTGAATTTGAACAGTTGGCATATTCACATTATTTTTGAAGAGTGTAAAAGGAAGCAACTTATTATCTGTAGCATAATTACCAACCAAGCAATTAATTAAGCCCATTAATACATACATATTCATTATATATATTACTTGCCTCTCTCTGCAAAGTATTATTCTAAGAACAATAGAGAATACTAATACTCTGAGATGTAGTTTCTGCTCCTTGGAGTTTATAGTTGGATATGGACATGAAACATGTATAAATCAACATAAATCTTTGGGGTCTTTTTTTTTTATGAATTAAGGGAGACTCAGTATGTGGAAGTGTCCACTAATTCTCAAGGGTAGGCATGAAGAAGAAAAACTCCAAATAACAATTGAATGCACAAGCAATGAAGGTGTTCAGATTTAAGGAGACTTACTATAATCTGAGCAAACTCTCAGAGCCTAAGAAACTAAGGAACCTTAGAAACTAAGGAGACCATAGAATAAACTTCATTCTACAGAAGTATCATTCCAGTAACTTGTCCACTGACACAGTGAGCTAAATTATACTGGTTCTCAAAAGAAAATGAAGCAATCAAATAACTTGAGTAAGCGTATGATGTTAAAAATACATGGCATTGAAATTGATCATACTTTCATGTACATACATCAGAAGACAAAATGTATAAGCTAACTTAAAGTCGGTTCAAAAATGCACTTAATTTCAAATAATGCTGAACTACGTAAACTTCAACACCTATGTGTGCAAATAGTGATTTTTTAAATTACAAAATACAAAATACAAAAGAAACAGTTAATGATTTTATCCTCTTGTGGTGTTTTCATTTTAGGAAAAATAATACAATATTCAGAGTATAAGTAGAACAGTATAGTTCCAAAGTCACTATAAGAAATATATAGAAACTATGCTACATGATTTCCCCAATGTATCAAAAAACCTATAGGACTTGCAAAAGAATTTAATCACTGGATAATATTAAGAGACATCAAATGTAAAAAACTAATATATATTTGTTATTGAAGATATTAATATTAGCACAAAAAAGGACAACTGTCTACACTAAGTTAATTTAATTCTTGCTGGGTATAGTTGTAGATCTGCATCTTAATGTATGCAATACTCATATTAGCATCATGCTTTCATAATTTGATTTTAAATGCCACTGCCAGATTGATCCACTATGCATATAAATTAATAAAAGAGAAATAAAAATACGCTTCATATGCATATTGTCTGGTGGGTTTTTTTTTGTTTGTTTTTTTTGTGTTTTTTTGTTTGTTTGTTTCGGTTTATATTTCTGCTTACAGTGAAACACTTGTTTTACACTTGTATATTTATCTATTGTTATTTTTTAGGGAAAGTGTTAAAAGCTCTTATTTTACTATAAACTTTTAGGCTGTTAGTAAAAATAACATTCTGTTATATAAATTAGGAGAACTTTTGTTTTAGAAAAAATATGTTTTCTCATCACAATGTTTATTTTTAATTTTTTTAATGCTAATTTATTTTTGAGACAGGAAGGGTGGGGGAGAGGCAGAGAGCGAGAGACACACAGAATCCAAAGCAGGCGCCAGGCTCTGAGTTAACAGTACAGAGCACGACGTGGGGCTTGAGCCCGTGAACTATTAGATCATGACCTGAGGAGAATTTGGTTGCTTGACCAACTGAGGGACCCAGGTGCCCTCTCATTCTAGTGTTTTAAGTATTTGGAAACACTTACTTCCTCAAGAAGTATAACTACTATGTAGCTTGCTTTATTTATCTTTTTCATGGATGAATACAAGAAAAATTCATTTCATGTCAAAATTTCAGTTTCTGTTATTCTTCTCTAGAGCCAACCATTGGCTATCCTAAATTTTAAAAATGAGTTCTGCTATATAACTTTTCAGGATATGTTATTTGAGCAAAACGCTTTTATTAGCCATCTAAAAATATACTAAGCATTTGTAACGTCTTACAAAATGGTTTCAAATATCAAAATAGTTCTGAAATTTGTAATTTAATGTTGACTATAAAATATGATAGTCAAGGGGCGCCCGGGTGGCTTAGTCGGTTAAGTGTCCCACTTTCACTTGGGTCATGATCTCACGGTTCGTGGGTTCAAGCCCCGCGTCGGGCTCTGTGCTGACTGCCAGCTCAGAGCCTGGAGCCTGTTTCAGTCTGTGACTCCCTCTCTCTCTGACCCTCCCCTGCTCACGCTGTCTCTCTCTCTCTCTCTCTTAGAAATAAATAAAACATTTAAAAAAATATGATAGTCAAAATATGAATGTTTATGTAATGATAAGGTAATGTAGGTACATCCAGTTTTGTTCTAGATAATGGAGCTGTTAAATTACTGCTCTCCGAAACTTTTGTGTTTTTTAATTTGAATTTTGTGTTTTTCATCATTAATAAACTATTCAATTTATTTTGAAACTTTCTAATTTGCAGTGGGCTTGGAAGCCAGAAAAACAACAACAAAAGGTATTACTAAAATGAGTGAAATAAAAGAATGAATCAAATTGAGGAATATCAAAGGGCATTTTGATATAGCTCTGGTTGTCAGAAAAATCTAGTTATATATGAACAGATTATTTTGCCAGCAATCTGAGATTGTAAGTAGATATTAATGTGTGTGTATACTAACCAAATTTTTTTGTTCACTTAATAAATGGTGAATAAAAGGAAACTCAGAAATTGGGTATTTCAGATGAAATTAACTAATTTCCCTTAAAACAAAAAGGATGTCTTAATTTGGGTTTTCCCAGAAGCCAACCCTGAAACAAGAATGTGACTGGCAATTACTTAGTGGTCGCAAGGATAACAAATCCATGTGAAGAGGTGTCAAGAACAAAGAGAAGGGGCTCCTGTGTGGTTCAGTCGGTTAAGCGTCTGACTTAGGCTCTGGTCACGATCTCACGGTCTGTGAGTTCTATCCCCACAGTGGGCTCTGTGCTGACAGCTCAGAGCCTGGAGCCTCCTTCAGATTCTGTGTCTCCCCCTCTCTCTGCCCCTCCCATGCTCATGTTCTGTTTCTCTTTGTCTCTCAATAATAAATAAAAATGTTAAAAAAAAAAAAAAAGAACAAAGATAAGGGGGTTATCTAGGGGTATCAGTGAGCTATTCATTCCCATGGGTAAAAGGGACACTTGGCCCATCAGGGATGTGTGCAAGAACACACTTTAGTTATTCCTCTTATTCATCCTGTTATTGTGAGCTGGAATAATTTACTTATCAATGTCCATCAGTCATAGTTTGATGACTACATTTGGGGAGCAAGAGTTAGGGCAAGGGAGTGGGAATTTTATTCCTCAGCACTTCCAGCCTTCTAGCACTTTTCAGCCTGTTTAGTGAAACTTAGCAGACAGAGAATCACAGTTGCTTGAAGTAAGTGGCTGTCTGTCCACCTCACTGAGAACAGTGAGGGCTAAGTACATACAAGAATACATTGACAAGGGCTCCTGCAGAGGACAACTATAGAATGCGGAGACTTTTAAGGTACATCAATACTAGAAAAACTGGGATTGTTTGGTAAATGTATATTGAAGTACACATTCTTGATCTATTGTAAATGTGTAATAAATCTCTCGTTAAGTGTCAGTTTTTCTGTCTTGTTTTGTTTCTGCTAGGAAATCAGAGAAGGGAGGCAGGGAATGAATGTGATGCTCAAAGTGGAATGAAATGGAAATGGAAAACCTCACTGATGTTTCTAGAGTCCCAAAAAGAGCCCAAATCAAGTACATATGACCTTGTGAGTGTACAAAGTTAGCAAACAAGAAATTGCACAAATCACTACTCATCTGCCATTTTACATTACTGGAACAGAAACACACTTTGAGAATTACACGGAATGTTCTTTAGGTTTGTTTGTAGTTTCCGAGTTACAAAGGGTGGCTTGGTAGTTTTCAAGGTAAAGCTAGGATGGCATATTTATATAATGAACACTCAAAATGACATAAAGGTAATGATATGGAGGTACTGGAAGCATGTTTGCATTATTTAAAGTTACAAATGTTAATTTAGTGGATAAGCAATCTGTCACCTGCTTGAGACCTAGTCTCACAGCTGTGGGAATCAAACCAAAGCATGACTTACTGAAAGTCATTCCAGAAGCACCTGTTCCAGACAAAAGGATAAATTACTTTTATTCTTAGCTTATGTGAGTATTATTTGAAATGTGTGGGTCATTTGCCACAGATTTGGCATCATTAAGAAGACTTATCAAGTTCACAGATGTTGTGCTCACTAAGGATTAGACATGACGAACTGAATGCAGAGAAAAGGCTTGCAGGATTAGATAATGAAGGAAAGAAATTCCCTTTGGGAGCTTAATATTTTGGCCAATTAGATCCAATAATATTGGATTTTCTGCCTTATTGCAAGAAATGTAGATTATGAGAGCGAGGGCTTCTCTGTCTGATATGTATAGGTTTTAGTAAAAAAAAATTCTTTAAAAAGAATAAAACAAAGACACTGAATAAAGAAATAAGTGGACAAAGATCCTGTGTAATTTGTTTTTCAGACACTGCTTAGTAGTCCTGTATATGTGTGCACTGGTCAGTTTTAAATTATCCCTTTATAATTACTGTGTAATCTTATCCATGCATCAAAAGTCTAATATGTCATAATATATGCTCCTTTTTTATATAAAAGGTTTATGATTTCTCAATGGCTTTTTATAGAAGCATAGATTTCTAATTGATATGTATTATGGTAATGAAAATAAACACAATTTAATAATCCCCTGGAGAGAAAGTTATGAAAGCTTCAAATGTATTCTTTGATGGAATTCAGAGCTGCAGGAATCTAGTTCAGAAAGGGGGTATTTGCCAAATGTGGCTTAAAAATAAAAAACACATCTCACAACTGTTAATAAAGTAACCCTTTTCAGAAAATTTGGTCCAGTAGTAAATCTATTATCTAATCATAGACTATAATAAACCAAAACAACATGCATGCAGCTGCGTAGGTAAACAATCTCCCAGCCTCTAGTCTAAAATGCTTAATAAAATGTCATGACTGTCTGTTGGCCTAAAAACTTAGAAATATTAATTAGTTACTTCATAAAATGTATCACTATCCACATATTTGCCGTATTCCCGTGGTCAAAATAACCATGGTTATCCTGATCCTAGGAAACCTTTCCTTTTACATAAGAATGTATCAACTTTAGACCTGCATGGTAAGTGTAAGGGGAGAGAAAAGATAGGATTAAAGAAATCTAAGCTAATTCGGCATTGAACTAAAGATGCGATGGCATTGTAAAAATAAATATTATAGAAGTGAGTAATGTTTTATTGATAGTTTTCAAACTATTTAAAATTATTTAATTAACAAATCTGAATAATCATTGCAACTGAACAAGGTAGTGGCCTATATATTACAAAGTGTTTCATAAAAATTGTTTGATGTAATCAAAACTAAATTCTTATTTGAACATTAAAATTGCTATTAATTTCGAATATGACATCTCCACCTAAGATTTCTCTCCCTTGTCTTGGGCTACCATAATTACTGAATGACACTAGTCCTGACTAATGGCTGTCCCTTTCTTTCATCAGAGCAATCAAGTCTAGTCAGTTCCACCCTTAAATATCCAACGTTTTGGTTTCTTCATCATCTCTTAAGCAGATTACTAAGGATGCTTCTAAAGTGGTATCCTCATATCTGAATTTATTCCATTTTCTACACTGAAGTTCAGATTGATATTTCTGGAGTAAAACTCCTACAGTTTGCTTCCCTTAATGGATGACATACAAATCTTCCAATAGCTTCTTATTTCTATAATCCTCTCTTTTACCAGGGATCCTATATCCTTATAGTCTATATCCAGAAGATGCTGAACTATAGTGCCCTCGCTAGTCTCCAATCCTCTGAAGATGCTGTTCTCTCAACCTGGATTATTGATCTCTGCATCTTTACCTGATTATTTTTGCTCTCATCTATAAGGTTAGACATATGAGATGGATATTTGGGCTGAATCATAATGTGGCTTTCATACCCCTGTCATGTGTTTTACTCAAGTTCTGCAACACAAAAATTATGGGAAATATAAAAAATATATTCTATGTATTTAATTATGTTTCTCCTCTTTGGAGGGAGGAAAGGGATAACTCTAAGAGTTCCCAACAAAAATGTGTTTGTTGAGAATTATTATCAGGAATCTTTATTAATCATTGATCTTGATTTTTATTAACAGTCCTTTGCACAGAGTACCATAACCTACATATTTTTATCTGTCTGCTACACTGGAAGTATTTATTTTAACTTCAGGAAATATGAAACAGTACAACTACTTAAAAGAATGGGAAAGTCTCAATGAAGAAAAAAATCTAATTAATATTGAATTGTCTTGTAGGGTTCATGTCAGCCATTTAATCGAACTTGTGAATTCAATGCTGTTTGAGTCATGTTAGTTGAATATGGACCATGTACCATTTACATCACTCCAAAACTCATTAAAACTTTCAAAGCATAAATCTTATCAGTCTTATGTTTCAGGAAATTGATACTCAGGGAGACTGATTAACTTACCCAATGCCATAAAGTACATTTTGAAGATGGACTGCAAACCCAATTCTTTTGAACTCCAGATCATTTTGCTAATTCTGTCCCCATGTGTTCAATATAGAATTCTCAAAAAGGAAAGATTACACTATTAAACCAAACTAATATATTTGTGTCTCAACAATATACAGAGAATCCTCCATCTCCAATAAAACTATTTTATCACTCTTTTTATCAATATTATACATCAAATGAAAAAGTGGCTATTTCCAATTTATGATTCCAAAGGAGCTACTCTTTGTGGGGATGTAATCTTACAATTTTCTAACTAGTAAAACAGCCTCATCCATAGACAGCATCACAAATAATATCCATAAGGGATAAATAAAAGGAAATGTTTCTTTCTATACACTATGCAATCTTCACAGGTGTAAAGAGTAACAGTGACATCAGATAGGCTGTAGTTGGTGATAAAAGCACAATGAACATAGCCTTAACACAAAACCTTAGAAAGCTAAGAAAAATTGCAACTGATCTGGATGAAACTGATGTTTAGAAAAAAATATCTTAGTAAAATGCCAATGAAATGAGCAGTTGTAAATAAACTAATAATGATACTCTTAGTTCAAATGCATTTTCTTTCTAAGACATGAAGCATCAATCTTTTACAAGTAAGTAGAAAAACGTTTTGCTAATCTCCTATTATCAAAAAACACTAACTTTCCAAAGGGGAGGAAAATCTTATATGTGTTCAAGTATTTGATAATGTAGAAGAAGCTATAGAAACTTTGTGTTTAAGACACTTCCAATTGTTATTTAAGACATTTAAAATGAAACTTGCTATTTCATTTTATCCTGACTGCAACCTCTACTTCCTTTCTAGAGAGAATCCAATTGTCTTCTTGCTTCTTTCTCCATTTTTTCTTCTTCCTTTCCTCTTCCCCTCCCCCTCCTCCCCTTCTTCTGCCTCCTCTTTCTCCTCCTCCTCCTCCTCCTTCTTTTTTTCTGCTTTATAATCAAAAGAATCAAGTTTTTAATTAATTTAACATATACACAAAATTGAATAATTCCCTGGAGTTGGTCACGATATATCTAGTTCCCCTATATTTATCCTAATAGTTTTTATTATAGTTTCTATTTCCTTTATTCAGAGATCAAACTTTTCTCATTACATTTAAAAATGATATGTTTTAATCTGGTAAATATAATTTTTTCTTTCTTTGTTCAATTATTATCCATTATTTTCATATAATATATACCATGTAATGGAATATAATATTTATAATATAATATAATAAACATAATATAATAAATATAAAGATGTTGCTTTCTTATAATGAAGTATTAAAATAAATTAAGGAACAGTGTGGATAAGCAAATAAAATGCAATTTCACAAAGATATAAAGATTACTTTGGGGAAAATAGGAAAATAAGATCATTTATACAATTTAGTTTGTTATTTTCTATATTCTGAACGATTACAAGCATTAAGTTTACATTTGTAGAAGGAAGAAAGAGCAGCAGTATATCTGCAAAGCAGACATGGAAATGTAGCCTTTGATCTAAATGACAGAAATAAATTTGCCAATAGCTCAGTAATATTAGGCATGTTTAAAGTGACCTATATTACTTGAAATGCAGGTTCGATATTTTTCAGTTTGATGAGGCCATTCAGTGTAAAGCATAAATGAAAATAAGTTATGTACATAATATCTATAATAGAATTTCCTACACTAACTGTTGCAGATGTAGGTTAATATTTTATTTGCATACATCCTCAAGTCTGTCCTGTTCTTTGCTTGGATTTATCGCAAGTCTGCAGACATGGCTTGCTGCTGGAAATGGACATGAACAATTAAATTTTCAGTCTGAAATGCAGTGAAAGATTCCACTCCAGCAGTATTTGCTAAGCCCTTTGGTAGCTGTACTGATAAGGCAAAAAGAGGTTCAAGAATGAGAAATCTAAAGTGGAGATGCAAATCTCATGCTCGGTTGCTATATTGTTATCTTAGAATATGCTGATCCTAACTGGACTCAAACTAGCTTTACCAAAAGAACTAAAAAGAAAAGTAAGAGGGGTTATAGTTCTTCCTTTCTAAACTGTTTTGCATTCATTTTTTTATTACACCTCATTACAGGGAGAAAACAATTTCATTAATATATATAAGGGACTTTTTGTTTCATAAATAGTTAAACGCATGGACTTTAAAAATGCACTTCATTTATATGTCTAGTTGGTGCTCTCTCCACACAGACACACACACACACAAAGTCAGATTTATGTGTCATAAATTTATGCCTAAATGGTGTCAGATTATGTTTAATCAATCTTGTCAAATAAATTGGTTGAATAAATGTCAAGTTCTATATTTAAACAGTGGAGAGATATTTTTAATATTTCTCTGATATCTAACACAATTGATTGTTTTTAATTTATGTGTTGGAAGGATGCTTGTCCTTTAACTAATGTTTATCAAGGTTTAAAAATATACAAACACTCAAAATAGTACAGATATTTCTCTACCAGTTTAATAATCTGCATTCCAATAGAATGTTTTTTTTTCAAATAGCTGTGCACAGTTACTTTAATATGACTAGACAGATTTCTCCTCGGTGAATTTTAATCAAGCAATAATTTCACTGGGGAAGATGCTGGTATTTCTGTGACTAGGATGGACAATTGGAGGGGGGCCTGGGTGGCTCAGTCTGTTAAGCCTTCGACTTCGGCTCAGGTCATGATCCCACAGTTTGTGAGTTTGAGCCCCGCATTGGGCTCTGCGCTGACAACCAGCTCAGAACCTGGAACCTGTTTTGGATTTTGTGTCTCCCTCTCTCTCTGACCCTCCCCTGCTCACACTGTCTCTCTCTCTCTCTCTCTCTTTCTCAGAAATAAATAAAAACATTTTAAAAATTAAAAAATAAGATGGACAATTGGAAAAATTAAAGTATCAGGATAATGACTTTTTTTATAAATTGAAATTTTGATTTAAAGAAGTATGGCAAAAAGTTGATCAATTTTATAATGGATTCAGTTTTTTTCTTTCTTGAATTTAGCTCTCCCTTTCAGGGGTTCATAATACAGGTGACATAAATAAAGACCAAAATAGTCAAATACAGGTATTACCTACAACATTTATCATGAAGAACTCTAATAATGTGCATTAACTCAAAAATCTTTTTTGTGGAATAGAGCAAGCCCAAATGTATTGCTTTTATCTATAAATTGACATAAAACTAATTTGCAAAATTTTGGACAAAAATATTTCTAAATCGATAGGTGCTTTCCATTTTAGTTGTTTAATTTTGTTTTAAATTGCGTGTTCAAAACAATCTTTGAGTTTATTCTTTTGTTGCTCGTTGGCAGCTCTTTTGGAAAGCAGGAATTTAAATGGAAAATGGCTAATTAAACAAATGCAATTTAGTTTAATGCTACACAACATGTAAGTTTATACATATTACTAAACCTAAAGATAAAAATCAAATACTAATTTCAGCAAATAAAACATTTATTTGTTCTTCGTATCTATTCTCTAAATTACTGTTTTGCTGCCTTGAGGTGGCATCCCTACACAACTATTTCTGAGGTTACAAGGTGTATATTTTTCTTATGTTTTCATTGCTTGCCATTGCCTTTAAACATTCTTGACTCTTTGAAAGATGAAAAATCAAGTGTTCTTTTCATGGGAAAATCTGCAGTTTTAGCATTTTTAATTTCAATTAAATCTGCTTGTTTAGGAGAGAATTATGAGTTTCACCTTTCAAAACAGCTCATGATTGCTCCTAATACTTGTTACTATGGGTAACCACAATTTTTATGAACATTCCCATCTACTTATCACTTCATTCGGAGAGTAGAAGAAAAAACAAAGCAAATATACAAAGTGCAGGTCAGTAAAAATATTGGGAGACCTGAAAGTTCAAAAGATATAGAAGAACAAAGAAAACTGACAGTTTGCTGGGCAACATACATTTGACACAGCATTTCATAAAACCTCCTGGCATATAAGGAATATATAAGGTATATAAGGAAACATAGAATTTATAGCCCAAGAAAGAGCCAAATTTTGTTGTAATTCTGTCATCTTACTTAATCTCTCCTTACCCATAATCACAGTGGCATTTTTAATGTAACTTCTCTTCAGATATAATTACTAGATAGTAAAAACATAGATGCAAACACAGTCTGGCAAGAAATATAATTTTGTGCCTCAAAACGATCATACAAAAAAGAAGCCATATAATCAATATATGATCATTACAAATTCAAAAGCAAGGGAAACATTTATAATAATATTCATCTTTGTACTGTTTCATCTGAAGCCACATTTCTTTTGCTATTCGAAGTTCAGTTCAAAGTTTACATCATAAAATATTTGCTTTAAAATGGATTCTGATAATCTCTTCCTGTGGTTTTCTTAGATTTATTCTTCCTTATACATATGTTGAAGCTACTTTCAATATGGATATGCACTTTTCTCTAAGTGTTTCTTCTGTGCATTATTTTTGATTCCACACATTACAAGTAGTATGGAGGCCCACATAGACTTGGGCAAATATTTGATATATATCCTTTAATTTAATAACAGCTATTTCATACCAGATAAATATAAGTGACTGGAAGATTGTGTCATACTGCAATTGGGAAGAAAACTAAATGGAGACTATACTGTGTGGCTTTAATTTTAAAATAGCTTCTGATAATAAAAAGTGACGAAAAAAAGTCATGGAAATTACATCTGTCAGACCCTAACCTCCCCAAAAAAATACCCCACAAAAACAACAGAAACACATTTATTGGATGCCTACTACATGTCAAGTTTAAAGATGTTAACATCCTTACAGAGGCAGGACCATAGTTTACAAAAGAAGAGAGTGAAGCTCAGAGTTTGTAAGTAATCAACAAAATCTGCCACTGCACAAAGGGCTCAGCTAGAATTCACAAGTTAGACTATGCCAGCATCAAAGACAGTGCCCTCCCATCTTTACCACTAGCGGTTCCTTCACAGTGAAAGTGCTAATGTACACTTCATTGACTCCTGAAAAGTCTTTTAAAGAGCTAGAACTTTTGCACTGTCAAGCTACCTGGTTTTTGTGATATAGTACGTATACAGTGAGTATTTAATGAAGTGAATGTGTGGGTTTTTTAAATGTTTATATATTTATTTTGAGGGACAGAGAGAGAGTGAGTGAGCAGGGGAGAGGAAGCGAGGAAAGAGACAATTCCAAGCAGGTTCTGCATTGTCAGCACAGAGCCTGATGTGTCTCTTGATCCCACACCCATGAGACCATGACACAAGCCAAAGTCAAGAGTCTGTTGCTCAACTGACTGAGCCACCCAGATGAATATGTGTTTTTAAGAAATATTTTCTGCCCCAAATTAATATCTATCACAAGTATATAATTATTTTAAGGTAACTCTAATTTGTATCTTTGAAATTGTTTGTGTTTAACATAATTAAAATAGGAGAGCACTTTATCAGAAAAATATCCATAAAGTCTAAATGCAGAAACCATACTACTTAGTTAAGGTATTTTCATGACAAAAACTCAAGAAAAAACCATTTTATATTCAAATAAAGTAAATTTTGACAAATGTTTCTGAATCTTCAAACATGGTCACTATACTTTTAGAATAATAACATGTTTATTGGAGGCTTTCATAATGCACATTTAAAAAAATAGATCTGATGGGCGCCTGGGTGGGTTAGTCGGTTAAGCTTTGGCTCAGGTCATGATCTAGCATTTCATGGGTTCAAGCCCCGTTTTGGGGTCCATGGTGACAACTCAGAGCCTGGAGCCTGCTTCAGATTCTGTGTCTCCATGTATCTCCACCACTCGTGCTCTCTCTGTCTGTCTCTCTTAAAAGTAAATAAACGTTATTATTATTTATTTAAATCTGAACGCAAAAGTTAACCTTCACTTAGCATGGCATAGTATTCTCAGAAATAGTCCTTAATGACTCCTGGTCAGTGTGTGTTGCATTTTTATTCTACACATTTCTGATGATTATTTAACACTAACTTTTAGGATTTTAGTGTTGTGGGGAGGAAAAGAGGAACAATACTTCAATTCAGTTTAATATTGAAATAGCGATTAGTACTGGTATGCGCTGTGAACAAGGTCTATTATCTACTTGATTTTTAATTACCTTTTAAAAAATATATGTGCCTTGGGATTTTACTTTCCTTTATTATACCTGCTAGACCCTGAACTTTTAATTTCAGACTATTAATTACTGTGATATCCCCAGGTCATTTTCTACCTTCTGTTTCTGTAAGATTAATGTCAATCTAAACACTTATTTTAAGTCCATTTTTCTATCTCCCTAGATAACTAACCTTACTTTACCCACACTGAGTCTTTTTGTTGCTGCCATAACAAATATCAATTTCTCTTCTTCTTAACAATTTCCTTCTTAGTGCTAACAATGTTTCCTACTTTATCACTAAATTTTATTGTCAGGAAGATTCTGCTGTAGAAATTCAATTGTCTGTAAATCTGAGCACCAGTAAAGCTGCTAAAATCATTGTGAGTCCTATTTAACTGTCTGGCCCATAAATCAGGTAGATTTTATTTGATTTCAGTGGGGTGTTTTTCTAGACCTTAGTGCTCTAACACATACTGATATTAACTAACTGCCCATTCAAGTGCATATTAGTGCTTCAGAGAGGAATTATTCATCCAATAAGCACAGCCTATCTTTCTAAATGGCAATCATCAAGAAACATGTCTGAGTAATGTCATCCTAGGCCAGTAATATAAAAGGGACTGGAAATTCAAAGCTTTTCAATGTTGTCAGTACCTCATTGTGGGACTGTGAAATAGTCCTTAAAAGCTATACATGTCAGATTCTTGTTGTATAGCATCTCAAGCTATCAATCTTTGAATAAAAAGTAATATCTTTATAGTGTTATGGTAATTCTTTACTGTTTGCATATGTTTCTACATTTAATTTTATTGTGTTCCTTAAACCTACCAACAACCATGCCCAATAAATATTTTTATCATTATACTCTGTTTTTTCATTATTTTCATTTAAAGTTCTAAAATGTGAGATTCAAAATGAAAAAACAAAATTTTCAAGTATAGGAATCGGTGCGTGCAAGGACCAAGGTCAGATATAGATGTAGATATAGACCAACATGTACCTATATGTCTGTGTTCAAATTTTGGTTTTAGTCTCTACCAACTTCAATTCTTCAAAGTAAATATATATAATTTTAGAATACATATGTAATATAATAAGCACATGTCTATGTATACACATAAACATATATATGTATACATCATACATATGCATATTCAAAAGCACTCATAATTTACTAAAGAAAAATGCAAAAATAAATGCAAACACATAAGTGTATGCAACATGTTTAAATGTTTTCAATTAGAGGCAGAAATGGTAAAGCATTTGACAAATCCAAATTGATTTTATTAGAAAATAATGTATTTAATTGTATGATTCGGATAGATGCCCATGTTGAGTTTAACAAAATGTCACCTTCATCTCCTTGCCTCTCTCTGCTTAGTGTTGGTTATCTTAGAGGCATTTTAGAGAGATTTTTTTCCAGGACCATGAAGATCTCTTTTTAGCCAGTGCCCTTGATTTTATATAAAACATTTTTTTCAGGTAGCTAAATTTTACCCACGCTAACCACACTTAGTGCTCTGAGGCATGTGGGAACATACAATTCTGCTCTAAATTGCAGTCATAATGAAGAAGCTAAAGAATAGGAGTGAATTAGGTCTTTATCTATGTTTGATTTTTAAAGAATTGCTTATAATGGCAATTCATTTCTATTTGAAATATACACATGGATGTTAATTTTGAAAAAGCAAGGTTCATATTAAGAGGACATCTCTTAGCTAATGGAGGCTACATAATGTTACCTCAACTTTCACCAGGTTAGAATGTCAATGCTACAGTAAGTTCTTAGTGAATTAACAAAATAAAGGAAATAAATGTAAAATCACATTTTTACATGAAGAGGGGGTCACTTTTAACTGAAATTGTTATGAAAGCAGATTGGCATAAAATAAAAAATAAATATTAAAGGAAAGATGCCAGGAATATATAGATGATATAGACACAGAAGATACAGATACAGATAGATAAGGAAATACACACAATCCATAATTTCAAAATTAACAATTTAATACACCATATGAGACAGCATAACCACAAGAACTTAATATACTAGATCCATAAAATGTTGCATATAAAGTAATATCTAATATGTAAAAATAAAAAGGAGAGGATTGCACACATGAACAAGGAATAAAAATGATCAAATATGAACAAGTATTAAGTAGAATAGCAAACATCTAAAACACAATAATTGGAATTAAAATTTCAATGACCTGATGAAATAAGGGTCATTTAACACCTGAAACATATTGAAAAAAAAAAAAACACTTCCATAAAACAGGTATTCTTTGGAAGAATTGAGAGTTTGGTTCTAGATCACCTCAGTAAAGCATGTATCATGTAATGTGTATCACCGCAGTAAAGCATGTACTTTACTTTACTTATAGTAAAGTAACAACTTATAGTAAAGTAAATATCAAAACAAAGCATGTTAAAAGGAATTTTCTGGCTTCCCCAGTGCATACTAAGGTTACAGTTTGCTATATTACAGCCTATTAAGTGTGCAAGAGCATCATGTCTAATAAAGCAGTGTACACACTTTCACTAAAAATACTTTATTGCTAAAATTTCTATCACTGGGTTTTCTGTGAGTAGTAATCTTACTGGTGGAGGGTCTTGCCTCACGGTTGATGGTTGTTCATTGATTAGGTTGGTGGTTGCTGAAGGATAGTGTTGCTATGATAATTTTTTAAAAATAACACAATAATGAAGTTTGTCACGTCAAGTGACTCAATCATAAGTGATTTTTCCTCAGCATGTGATGTCATTTGATAGCATTTTACTTACAGTAGAATGATTTCCAAAATTAGAGTCAATACCATTAAACCCTGCTCCCTGCATTATCAACTAAGTTTATATAATATTCTGAATCCTTTGTTGTTATTTCAACAGTGTCTTCACTGGGAGTAGCTTTAATCTCAAGAAACCACTTTTTAAAAAATTATTGTTTATTTATTTTGAGAGAGAGAGACAGAGTGTGAGAGGGGAAGGGGCAGAGAGAGAGGGAGACACAGAATCTGAAGCAGGCTCCAGGCTCTGAGACGTCATCACAGAACCCAACACTGGGCCCGAACCCACGAACTGAGAGATCATGACTTGAGCCAAAGTCAGTGTCGACTGAGCCACCCAGGCACCCCAAGAAATCACTTTCTTTGCTCATCCATATGAAGGAGAAAGCTCATTTGTTCATGTTTTATCATGAGATTGCAGTGATTTAATTCCATCATCAGGATCTGCTTCTAATTCTAGTTCTTTTACTCTTTTCATCACATTTGCAGTGACTGTTTATACTGAAGTCTTGAGTACTCTAAAGTCATATGAGGGTTTGAATCAACTTCTTCAAGGCTCCTAGTAACATTGGTATTTTGATCTATTCTCCTTAAACCTCATGAACCAACCTCGGCTAGCTTCAGATTCTTCTAATACACCTTCCTCATCTCTCTCAGCTGTCACAGAATTGAAAAGAGGTAGGGCCTTGCTTTGGATTAGCCTTTGGATTAAGGAACACTGTGGCTGTTTTTAACTTATATCTAGACCACTAAAGCTTTCTCCAGCAACAAGGTTGTATTGCTTTCTTATAATTCATGAATTCATTGGAATAACACTTTTAATTTGCTTCAAGAACTTTTCCTTCACATTCACAGTTTGGCTAACTTGACATAAGAAGCCCAAGTTTCAGACTATCTTGACTTTCAACCTGTCTTTCTCACTAGTTCTTGATTTATAGTGAGAAACATGCAACTCTTCTTTTCACTTGAACACTTGGAAGCCACTGTAAGATTATTTATTGGCCTAATTTCAGTTATTGTGTCTCACAGAATTGGGAGACCTGAGGAGATGGAGAGAGAAGTGGTGATGGTTTGTCAGTGGAACAGTCAAAACACACATGACATTTATTGGTTAATAAATTTATTGATTTATAAATCAATAAAACATTTATTGATTAAGTTTGCTACTATATGGATGCAGTTTGTGGAATCCACAACTACCATAGTAACATCAAAAATCACTGATTACAGATTATCATAAAATAATATTAATAGAAAAGTTTTGGGATGCCTGAGTGGCTCGGTCAGCTAGGGGTCCAACTCGATTTCGAGTGATTCATCCAGCTCAAGTGATGATCTCATTGTTCTTAGGATTGAGCCCGACATTGGGCCCCACACTGACAGTGCAGAGCATCCTTGGGATTTTCTCTTTCTCTCTCTGCCCCTGTTATCTCTCTCTCTCTCTCTCTCTCACTAGCTCTCAAAATAAATAATCAACCATTTAAAAAATAATAGAAAGTTTGAAATATTGCAAGAATTATCAAAATATGGCACAGAAATCTGAAGTGAGCAAATGTTGCAAAAATGATATTGATAAACTTGCTTGATACAGGATTCCCACAAACTTTCAACTTGTAACATTGACATATCTGTGAAGCACAATAAAATAAAGTATGTCTGTATAACATCACTGGAAAAATTGATGAAGCAAAGAATTTATGGTAAAGGGTAATAAGGATGTATGTTTTCACTAATTCTATTCCACAATTACTAAAAGACTTTGCAAATACAGAGGCAAGAAACAACAACAACAACAACAACAAATCAGATGATTTAAGAAATCTTTAAAAAGTAAGTAGAATTAAAGAAAAAATATTCTTGGTCTCTGATGGTATATGGTGCGTACTTACGGAATCCAGATAATTTCCTGATAAAGCATAAGAATATATATGTGAATGTAGCAATATGACATAAATGAAAATTCAACTGTATTTTTATATACCTATAGGAAGGAATTTTAATATATTTAATATATCCTAGATAGATAGATAGATCTTCACACACTGATATTCATCCATACACACTGAGCACGTGTATATATGACTCAGTGAAAGCCATTTGAAATAGCAACCCAAACCATAAAATACTGAGAAAGAAATAAAGCATACATGTAAATAGGATTCTCTTATTATTTATTCTATAAAAAACTTTATTCACTTATATACAATGAACTGTAATCATTAATAGAATTCATGTTCTTGGTTAGGAAGAGGAAGCCCTAATATAAAGATGTTGATTATCCTCATGTTTATTATTACATTCAATGTAATTCAAATGAAACTGTAGCAAGGGCTTTCAGGGCTGCCAAATGGGAGAGGAACAGGCAAAGTACAGTCATGATACTTAAAAAAAGAATATCAAGATGAAGTTGTTTGCACAGCTGGGTATCAAGACTTAGAGTTCGGCAAGGCATCACTTATGTACACTTCTACAACAGTGCTTTCCCCTGCTTGTTGTCTTTCCTGATCCTCATCAAATCATTAATAATATTTCTCTCTACTCAGTTGCTGTTGACATAAACTGGTACATGTTTTGTGACATTCTTACTAAACCATCACTTCCAAACAACCTAAATATCCTGTTATGCCGTAACTATATGATAAGAGATACATCTTCCCAGCAATCTTGGAGTAGCAAGTCATGCACTACATCCCATTTATAACCAGTTGAATAATTGAGACCACATTTTAAAATTGGTACTAATGCAGAATGGTATGGACAAGATCCAGGATGGGTCTTCCAAAATCTGTAGCTAATAAAAATAAAAAATAAACCTTTCTAAAAATTAATCAGTGCGGCAGTAAAAAGTCACATGAAGGACAAAGATAAAGGAAGTGCCTGATAAACACTTTGCATTGTGGCTAGAAAGATTCAAGAAACTCAAAAAGTCCCAACAATGCTAACTATGAAAAAGCTACACATACAACAACCTTAGTGCCAAAACTGAAAGTCAAACATAACACTCTAAAAGAGCTGGAGAAAAGATAGATGAACTTCAAAAGAGTAAGATTGATTATCATGAACGTCATTAAAGAAGATGCCAGAGCGGTATCTTCAAAGTTCTGTAAGAAAATTAATTCCATCATAGATGTCAACAAAATAACTAAATAAATAGTAAAATGAAAAGATGAGATGCTGAACTAGAACTAACAGGTGTAGATTCAGCTTTCAACTGATTCATCTTTCACCTCTGACAGCTGAGACTGATCGTGTGACAAAAATAACCAGACTAGAGTCTAGTAGGTAGGACCCCATCATGCACTTCTCACATGCAGTGTTGCTTCACAGTCTGCGAGCAGTGAGGCCCCTACAGTTTGCAGGGGAAAAGAAGCCAAATCCAAAACCAACATCAAACCAAACCAAAACAAAACAAAAAAACCTGGAGCTTCAAAGGGGTAATTAGTATGACTTCTTGAA
Source organism: Hyaena hyaena (assembly GCF_003009895.1). Lineage (NCBI taxonomy): Eukaryota > Metazoa > Chordata > Mammalia > Carnivora > Hyaenidae > Hyaena > Hyaena hyaena. The sequence goes on from NW_024081285.1 coordinate 134,037, forward strand.
AAATTAATTTGCATTCTGTTTTTAACCAAGAATGAAAAATAACAGCTTCCTTTCCCAACCTAAATATACTCCATTTCTGAGTCTTGGGTCTTTCTCTATTAAGAGGCCAAACAGTGAAATATCTTTGTTTCAGTATTTTTTCAGAAGACTTGCTGAAGGCTGACACCCAGGACATTCTGGAAGGTGGAGCTCTATTGAAGACAGTATATGAAATTTGGAGGAGACAGAAACAGCCCACTATGATATAGGCTGTTGGAATTGTTGAGACTGGAGTCACAAAGGGTTTACATTTTATTTTTTTAATCTTTTTTTAAACATTTACTTATTTTTTGAGAGAAATAGAAAGAGTGAGAGCAGGGGAAAGGCAGAGAAACAGGGAGACACAACATCAGAAGCAGGCTCCAGACTCTGAACAATTAGCACAGAGCCCAATGCAGGGCTCGAACTCACAAACCACGAGATCATGACCTTAGCTGAAGTCGGACGCTTAACCGGCTGAGCCACCCAGGCACCCCAGGGGTTTACATTTTCATTAAGTAACAAAGATCTGTACATTGTCCCCAGGCAACAGTTGGAAAGTATCTGTATATAGGAGAGAGATGACATAGTATACTTGATCTTGGAGCCTTAAACAGAGTTTGGTTTGGAAGTACATCAAAGGTCTGTTGCTAAACAAATTCATCTGCCCTATAACTTGACAAATTAATACTGACAATCTAATTTATTGCTTCCTAACAGTCCAGAAAAAAAAAACCCACAGTTTTCTGAAAAACTTAGCATAATGACAAAATCAATAAAAATTAGATGAAGTTGTATAAGATTACTTAAAATCTTTAAGATATGGAAAAACAAACTTAAGAACTGGTCCTATTGCTTAGGAACTAAGATAATTTAACTAAAATCATCCTATTTCCTTTTTCTTTTTTCATGAGCACTTTAATAGATTCATAAATTTATCTGTGGTTATTACAATGAAGGTAGATAACAAAACTGAAGTTGAATTTTGAACTTGCTCTAATAAAAATTGTCCAGTGTTTCACAGACACTTCCTTGAGATTCATATCTTCTGGACCTAAAAAATTGCCTTTTTTTGCTAATTTATTTTCCTTCCATACTACATTAAAATTCACAGGTTCTAATATCTAAATAACAGTAGTTGTCAAAAGAAATAATTTTTTCATAACATTATTTAAATTAAAGAAGTGCTTACTTAAACCAACTTATCAAAGACATTGACTGAAGAGTTCTATCATTTAACAAGATAGCCAAGAAATATATTTTCATTGTCTAGAGATATATTGAGAATAAAATCTTTGTTTGTAAGACTGGCCATAATAGAGTTACTTGGAACTAAAAAGGAAGTATATACAAGGGTGTTTATTGGAACACAAAGAGGTTGAGTCTCTTTTCAACATACCATATAATAATATTCCTATTTTTCTTTGATTAGTGAAAACCATACACAAATACATGATAGCTTGTGTGAAATATCATAAGCCTAAAAGATACTAATTTGAGCTCCCAGTATGTGTAACTCTCTCAGTATGTATTACATCGCTATAATATACATAAGCATTCATCATTAAACTAATACTTATGACCTTAAATGTTTTCTACATTAAGCACTTTTGTATGTATCTCATGTAGTTCTCATAACAATCTAATGTGACATAGTGCATTACAGATCATTTTAAAAAATACAAAACTTAAATGTAAAGCAATTTAACAAAATTAACATTTATGAAGAGCAAGCAAATCATTTCTAAAAGACAGAGAGAGAGTTGCTAGGTTGATTGCTTTTACTTTAACGCAGCAGATTAATATATAAGAAAAAATAAATGTGAGAGTTTTGAATTCATTCATTACTGTTCAATACTTATTTCTAAAAAGACAATGACAGCAATGACAAGATTTTTTCCAAATCTGAATATACTATGGTACATATCCCACTATAGTATCTGTTTCATAGTAGACACTTATGGTCTATTTATTAGAAATTTGCTCTTGCCATCTTAGTAATTATAACCAACACAAACTTTTTGTTTCTAGTTCATTGATATAACATGTCATGTGATTTATCTAACACCCATGCAATGATTCTTTTAGTCAGTCAAAAAATACTTTTTGAAGACTGTACCATGTGACAGACAACATCCTTATTGTTAATTTGATCAAATTTAAGATGGTGAATAAAAATAAATAATCTAATCCTCACAGTATGTATAATATGATGGAAAATAAAGATTAATAAAATATTCATAAACACGTAGAAAAACTATAAGAAATGCTAATAACTGGTATATACATGATTCTATGAAAGTCAATAATCCAGGGATAGACTTAAGTGAAGAGGTCTAGAATAATTTCTTTGGAAAAAAATTACATTTATACTTATATCTGGTGGGTGGCTGGAAGAAAAGACCATCCCAGACAGAATATGCAGAATATGTGTGCAAAGATTAAAACATACATGGCAAGGAAAAGGGACAAAAAAGTCAGTGTGCTGATAGGAAAGAAGCAATGGTTGATGAGGTTGTTAAGGTAGACAAAGAACTTAGGGGTCACATGAATTTTGGTCGTAATTTTCTTAGCCATGGAAAGCTGCTGATGAATTCTAATTAATGGTATAACATGACCACATTTGATTTTGAAAGAAAAAAATATTTCTGGGAGCAGTGTGAAGAATTAGAAGAAAGCCAGAGGAGTGGGAAGAAGGAATTTACTATTCTTAGAATCTAGATGAAAGATGATATTTCCTGAGACTTGTTTTGTGAAAACAAGAAATGAGAGAAAGGAGTAGTTACAAGAGAAAGCTAAAGCTATGACTCATAAAACTTAGTAATGATTTTGTTATTTGGCACTGAGAGAGTGATTTAAGATGACTCTTTGTTTTACTGAATGATCAACTGAATGGAGGTTGATGTCTTTAAATAAAATTAGAAACATGTGAAAAGAAGGGCACCTGGGTGGATCAGTCAGTTGAGTGTCTAACTTCAGCTCAGGTAATGATCTCATGGTTGAATGAGACCTGCGTTGGGCTCTGACTCAACATTTCAGAGCCTGAATCTGTATCTCTCAGATATATATATATACCTTCAGATATATATATACCTTCAGATTCTGTATCTCTCTCTCTCTTTTCCCCTCTTTCACTTCTGCTCTCTTGCTCTTTCTCTCTCAAAAATAAATAATAAAATAAACTTAAAAAAAAACGTGAAAAGAGTTTGGTGTGTGTGTGTGTGTGTGTGTGTGGTGGGGTGGGGTGTACACCTTGTGCAGTTAGAGATGGATGAGGGATCTATGGCTTGCTCTTAGGTATGCTGAGTTTGAGAGGTGAATGTAAGTATTCAGGTCAATGGAGACTCCACATTGCGAGTGATTTGCAAATAAGTATAGAAAGTGGTTTGAATGAGTGTTTAGAGTGCAAGATAAAGGAGAAGGACATAAAACTAGGTTTTAAGGACCCCCGAAAGCATGATAGAAAGAAAGAAAAGCATGCTTGAGAGTAAGTGCATCTATTTTTAAATGTGTCTACATATTTCATGTTGATGTCCTCTAATATAAAGAGGAAATGGCTAAAAATATTTGATTTTTTTCAAGAAAACATACAGAAGAATTACATAAGATAATAGCAATACATTTACCTTAATTTCATTCCTAGAGATTAAACCATGTCATTTAGAAAATACTAAGGTGACTTAAAATTTTAATATCAAGTTTCTTATAATTTAGGACATAATGATCTACCTTTAAAAGTTAGTTAATGTTGTAAAAATGTACTACAGTCTCATTATCTCTGACCTATCCTATGATTATATTGTAAAACCAACTTAATATTGTCTGATTTTTCATTGCTTATTTAGACAAAGTTTGCGTATGTGTGTGTGTGTGTGTGTTTCATTTGTGTGTGTGTGTGTGTGTGTGTGTGTGTGTGTTTTGGTCTGTGGAAAACATATTAGGTTTAAAGAGCATTTATAAAAACATTAGATTTTTGTTCAAATGATGATGTGAATGCCATTTTTAATAAAATATTTTATTTAATATAATATTAAATTAAATACCTTCTACATAATGTGTGTTTTTGTGCATATGTGTCTGTGTATAACCTTACTTATACCAAATTATCAGGAAAATAAAATGAGATGCATTTATGTTCATGCCACTTCCTGAATTGGTAAATAATACATTGACTAGTAATTTATGAGGGAAAGTAACTAGAAGAAACCAGGCAAAATATACATCCAGTCAGACAGAAATTAATCTGACTTTTAATATGACTTTTAATATACTTATATGAAAGACATTATGTCAGATTTGTGGACTTCAATAAAAATCTTCTTAGTTTGTTGAAATGTATGAACGAGTAAACTAAAAATGATTATCTTTTAAGTATCAACTTACTGAATGATCATCAACAAGATTTTCAATGAGATTCTTGTAGAGGGAAAGAAAAAGAGAGAAGTCTATATGCACACTAAACACTTTAAAATATATCCTAAACAGTAATCTTGTTATAAAATTAAATATTCCACTGTATCCTCATAATTTATGCTTTCACATACAAAATATATAATGGAAATACTGTTCCATTCCAAAATGGCAAATTGTATGTTTAAAGTTATGATTCAATTAGTTTTCTTAATATTAAGAATCAAAAAGTCTATAGTTCAGCTTATCATATGTCATTTTGTTATGGATTTCATTGCACTTCAATAGCATTTACTCTTCAAAGGGCACCTGGGTGGCTCAGTTCGTTAAGCATCCAACTTCAGCTAGGGTCATAATCTCGTGGTTGTTGGATTTGCATCCTCTGTCGCACTCTGTGCTGACAGCTCAGAGCCTGAAGCCTGCTTTGGATTCTGCTTTTGTCTCCCTCTGTCTCTGCCCCTCCCCACTTGCACATGCATGCTCTCTTGCACTTTCAAAAAAAAAACCTTAAAAAAATTTTAATTACTCTTCAAAATTATGAGCTCTCAAAAAGTACCCAGAACAATCAAACTAAAATATTTCACCCATTTTTACCTCTCTTATCTTTTACATACATTAATATCTATATTCAAAATGACTACAAATAACGTTCTTTTGTCCTTTTCTTGAATGACACAAACTCTAAGTCATATAGACAAATAAAAACTAAGAGCAGAAAAAGAGCTACACGTGACTGCAGGTGAATGAGGTGACCACCATCTGTGTAAAATCAATGACGCTAAATTTCAATCTTGCCCAAATATGTCCATGGTATAAAAAGTATTATACTTCCCTTCTTTTGACAAATGGATCAATAGAATGATAGAATAGACAAAGGTACAGATTCTTAGTCTGAATGAGGTATAAATTCTTTTTTTTTTTCCAGAAGGGTCATAACAGAACAACTTCCCCAACTCTAGACTCTTTCTCCCTCCCATGTTTTATAGTCTTGTGTTTTTGTCCTCATTATGTTTTAGCTGTTTTATAAAATATATTTTGTAAATGTCTATTTCTTATTTATTTTGAGAGAGAGAGAGTACAAGTAGGGAAGGGCAGACAGAGAGGGAGAAAGAGAATCCCAAGCAGGCTCCACAGTGTCAGTGAAGAGCCAGATGTGGGTTTCAACTCGTTAATTGTGAGGTTATAACTGCAGCCAAAATCCAGAGTCAAACGCTTAACCCACTGAGCTATCTGGGCACCCCTATGTACATACTGTTTTAAAAGTTTTTGGGGGGCACCCAGTTGGCTCAGTTGGTAAAGCACACAACTCTCAATCTCAGAGGCATAAGTTCAAACTCCATGTTGGGCATGGAGCCTACTTAAAAAATTTTTAAAAATAAGTAAAGAGTGTTTTGGAACTCACAATTTATTCTCTGGCCCTGGGGTAGCAAAAATCTCCTTACTCACTGAATTATGCTGCTTACATGTACTAGATGGTGGCAGAGGGGAATATAGTTTAAGAGTTAAATGTGATGAAAGAGACGTTTAAGAATGGAATGTTTACTGAATTCTTATTTTAATCAGCAGATGGCTCACTCAATGATTATGTGTTTCTGTTTTGCTCTGTTTGCTTTATGGCAGTCTTACCAAAATATTAAACCCTTTGGTATATAGGTCTTTCCTTCAAAAGAATATATTTTACATCACTTTAACAATGTTTTTTTTTTTTTTTTTTTTTTTTTTTTTT